>NW_025796915.1:2600094-2794845 GCF_021613505.1 Equus quagga | reverse complement strand
GTGGACTTCCAGTCTGACTGAGTGACGTGGACTTCCAGTCTGACTGAGCGACGTGGACATCCAGTCTGAGCTGAACTGAATTAGTGATAAATATTTTAAAAATTTTAAAACAACTAAGCCCCTTCCCCCTACCCTGAAGAAAAAGACAATTATTTACTCCCGGGAAAACAGAGCTGTCAAGAAAGATGATAGTAAGAGCTGTGAGGAGCAAACAGGGAGGTCTGTGAGGGCAGTCAACGGGGGGACCTACGTTAGCCGTGGTGGTCTCAGAAGTGCTGCTCTGATGAGGTGATGATTAATGGAAGCCTGAAAGCCAGAAGGAACCAGTCACAGCAGGAGGGGCAGAGGGCTGGCGAGGATCTTTGCCCTCTGATCCTGGTGTGCTTTGGAGGTGGCGGTGGTGTGGAGACCGTGAGCTCCCCAGAGCACCTCGGAGGTGGCATGGCCCTTGCAAGGGCGAGGTGGTATATGGGCTGTGCAGAAGCACAGAGAGGCCTCCTCCACTAGGAAACCCTCCCTGACTGGCAATGAGGTTGCTGAGTCTCCCCTCTGGTTTACTGAACTCTGGATGTGCGTTCTTCTGGCCTCTGGTTGACCCACCAAATTCAGGACTTTTCCCATAAATTCTCCAGCATAATAATGATAATGCCAGACAGGGCTTCAGCTGCAGTAGGAGGGAGCTCAGTTAGACTATAAGAATATCCTCAGCATCAGACCGGGGTGTTTTGCAGGGAGCACACCGTGCTTCCCAGGACTTCTGCAACCTTGCTTGGTGACTGCAGAATGAGGATGTAGTGAGCTGGGATGGGGGTTCCCCAAGGATGCGTTCAGCCAAAAAAGATACCTATTTGTCCTTGGCCTTGCCAAGAGGGTAAATTGAGTGGTGAGCAGAATTTAGCCAAGCATACAGACAGAAGGAATAGGAGGCTTGCGGGAGGGGACTGAGGAGCTGTGCATAGGCTCATAGGGTGGAGGGCAAAGTCACCAGTCTACAGTGCTCTGCTCGGGCTCCCCCACTTCTCAGGGTCTCCTCCAGTTCTCTTGTCTTGGGCTTCTTTCTTCTCCCCATTCCCACTCCCCTGGGCCCTCCTGTTTGGGAAAAAAGGATCAGATATCCTCACCCTGGAGGCATATGGGCCTTCGGCACAGTTAGAGTTGGGACAGTGGACCCCAGAGAGCACTGCTGCCTTCTCAGACATGCAGCACCAATGATGAGATTTCAGGCACTGAGGGAGGCCACAGAGAGAATATTCCAGAGGGACTGAGGTCCCTCAACCTCACCTCTGCCTGCCAGGTGGGCATTCCTGGGTGAGGGAACCATCTCTGTGAGCCTGGGTGTCTCAGAATCCCCACGGGGAAACCAAAGCACAACTGGTTCCTGTCTCGAGCTGCCTGCCTGCCTCCCTGGTCCCTCCCCACCCAGCACAGTGGGGAGCCAGGGCCGTGTCTGCAGCCCTGGTGCCTTGAGACCTCCCTGGACAACAGCACGTGTTTAGGGCAGCCCGGCCTCAGAGCCAGCAGGCGGGCCTGACACAGGCGAGCAGGGCGGGAGGATGTCTTTTCTTACAAAAACAGGCTTAACATTTTGGCTTGTCACTGAGGCGCTGGGGCCTGGTGCGTGTTTCATACACTTTGGCCTTGTCAGCTTTTCATTGAAACACACCCGTCACCCTCACAGACACACAGACACACACTCACTTCTACACACAAACACACACTCACGAACACAGAGAGAAAGACACACACCAACACACAGTCTCACACCTACACAAGCACACACACACAAATGTTCCCAAACACACACAGATTCACACACATGGTCTCACACCACATCCACACAAACACACATATGAACTCATCGAGAGTCGTCACACCCACACTTGCACATGCACACACATGCACCATCACTCATACGGCCCCCGCTTGGAGAACCCCCCCCCCCCCCCCTTTTTCTTGTATGGAGTTGGAAGTCTCCCACCTTCTATGAGATTCCATTTCTCACCCTTCCCCCATAAAAACCCTGCTGGCCCATCTTTTCTTGGGTCCTGTCCAGCTAGCGCTGTGTCTTTAAGGAAGTTGAAGCAGCTAAAAGTGAGTGAGAGAGAGAGGAAAAAAACTCAAAAAATTTGGCATCTTTTCCCCCTCAAGTTTCTGGTGTCACTTATGAAACACGGGTCCTTGTTGCTGCAGAGAAGTAGTTTTGCTGGAAGGAGGGAGTGTATGTGCTGCCTGGGCTCCCTTCCTGCAGCCTCCTCTCAGCAGACAGGGTCCAGGCACCCTGTCTGGGGAAGGGCTGGCAAGGACGGGCGGGCGTGGGACCAGGCTGCCTGTCCCTCCAGCATCCTCATCTTCCCTTGGGTGCCCTTGGCCCTGCAGACCATCCGTCCGGGCTAACTCTGTCCTTTGCTGCTTTTTGGTTCCATCTTAGAAGAGGCTCCGCTTGACTAAGAAAGAGTAGTTTGAAGGTAAGCGGGGGAGGAGGGGAGGCCTGCTGGGCACAGGGGCTGCACTCCCCTGGGCATTTTGCTGTTGGTTTGGGTGCTTGGCACACTTCCCTTGCTTGGATCTGTCCAGGGGGCATCTGTCCCCCTAACAACCACAGCCCCGGAAATCCCAGCAGCATTTGGGTTGAGCCACTAGCTTTGCCAGAGCCAACTGAGAGGTCCCTGGTGGGGGTTTATTTAGGCAGCTGCCTGGCATAGTTTGAACAGAACAAGCCACGGGCGTGATTCTGTAGAAAGGGTCTGGTGTCTGCTGTGGTCACGGCCCGTAGGAGCCAGAGGGGGGCTAATGGGGGTGGTGTGCACTGCACAAGGGGCCTTGTCTGGGCCAGGGCAAAGCATACCTATGGGGGGCTCTGGTGGGAGGGACTGTGGCCAGGATGTGGGAGGGCAGGAGGGAGGTTCTGCAGAGTGCAGGGGGAGGGGGTGGCTGGAAAACAGATTTAAAGTCATAAAGTCAGCTAGGAGCTGCGGAAGCAGGGAGAACTCTCTGCTTGAAGGAGGAGCTGGGGTCCTCTTCCTTCCTGTCTTCCACCCTCCTGGCTGCATGACCTCGGGCAAGTCTTGGCCCTTCTGTGGGCCTCAGTTTCCCCTTCTGTAGAATGGGAGTGGTAGGCTGGGTGGTGTTGGGTCTTAGTTGGATTAGATTATGTGGGGTGGGGCCTTTTGATAGGAAAGAGCTCTGGGCTGGGGTCCTGAGAAGAAGGAGTGCCCTCTGCAGGTCCTTGGGGTCACCTTAGACCTTGCCACCTTGGTGGCGTATCCTTCTCTGCAGGAGGTAGGATGCAGGAGCTGCGGCTGCTGTGCTGCGCGGTCCTCCTGGGCCTGGTGCAGACCTGTCCCGAGCCCTGCGACTGTGGGGAGAAGTACGGTTTCAAGATTGCCGACTGCGCCTACCGTGACCTGGAGGCCGTGCCCCCCGGCTTCCCCACCAACGTGACCACGTTGAGCCTCTCAGCCAACCGGCTGCCAGGCTTGCCAGAGGGTGCCTTCAGGGAGGTGCCCCTGCTGCAGTCGCTGTGGCTGGCACACAATGAGATCCGCACAGTGGCCGCCGGTGCCCTGGCCCCTCTGGGCCATCTCAAGAGCCTGGACCTCAGCCACAACCTCATCTCGGACTTTGCCTGGAGCGACCTGCACAACCTCAGCGCCCTCCAGTTGCTCAAGATGGACAGCAACGAGCTGACCTTCATCCCCCGAGATGCCTTCCGCAGCCTCCGTGCTCTGCGCTCGCTGCAGCTCAACCACAACCGCTTGCACACACTGGCCGAGGGCACCTTCACACCACTCACCGCGCTGTCCCACCTGCAGATCAACGACAACCCCTTCGACTGTACCTGTGGCATCGTGTGGTTCAAGACGTGGGCCCTGACCACGGCCGTGTCCATTCCAGAGCAGGACAACGTCACCTGCTCTTCACCGCACGTGCTCAAGGGCACCCCACTGAACCGCCTGCTGCCGCTGCCCTGCTCAGCGCCCTCGGTGCAGCTCACCTACCAGCCCAGCCAGGACGGCGCCGAGCTGCGGCCCGGCTTCGTGCTGGCGCTCCACTGTGATGTGGATGGGCAGCCAGCCCCCCAGCTTCACTGGCACATCCAGACGCCTGGTGGCACCGTGGACATCACCAGCCCCAACGTGGGTGCTGATGGGCGTGCCCTGCCTGGCACCCCAGCAGCCAGCAGCCAGCCACGCTTCCAGGCCTTTGCCAATGGCAGCCTACTGATCCCTGACTTCGGCAAGCTGGAGGAGGGCACCTACAGCTGCCTGGCCACCAATGAACTGGGCAGTGCGGAGAGCTCAGTGAATGTGGCACTAGCCACGCCAGGTGAGGGTGGCGAGGATGCGTTGGGGCGTAGGTTCCACGGCAAAGCAGCCGAGGGTAAGGGCTGCTACACGGTTGACAATGAGGTGCAGCCGTCGGGTCCCGAGGACAATGTGGTCATCATCTACCTCAGCCGTGCTAGGGGCCCCGAGGCTGCAGCAGCAGGAGAAGGAGTCCGTGGGCAGCAACTCCCAGGCCTGCTCCTACTGGGCCAGAGCCTCCTCCTCCTCCTCCTCCCTTCCTTCTAGCCCCACCCCCATGGGGCTGGGCTGGAGCAGCCCAGGGCCGCCCCCACTCCTCCCCGGACTCTGCAGATGTCCCTTCTAAGGAGGTAGGGAGGTGGGGGGCAGGGTGGCAACTCCTGAAGCCTGCATGGGGGCTTCATATCTTCCTACCTCTCCTTCTCATCTCTTCTGGAATATTTGCCACCCCAACTTCTAGACCTGCTCAAAGCTGGTGACCAGTACAGAATTTGATCCCATAACCCACTGTCTACAGTGCTAATTGCCACTGAGCACACTGCCCGTGCTGCCTGTCAGGGTGGCATGCTAACAGGGGGATGCCCCAGCCAACTGGGAGATGCCTCACTGAGGGAACTCCAGGCACCGGGACTGACTGACAAGCTGGCAAAGGCGGGGAGCGGGGGGCTAGGCAGGGAGGTAGCCTGAAGCAGACACGGCACAGGAGAGAGGAATAAACTGTAGGGGCAATGGCTGGCATGGCTCTGAGGCACTCGGTGACCTGCTTAAGCTCCTGCTGTCCCTTGGTGTTCTCTGATGACTTGGGGGCTCAGGAGTCCCTTTGCGCTCATCTCAGACAGGACTGGAGGTTCCAGCATGGGCCTCCACCTCCTCGCATGCACCCTCCCTCCCTCTGCCTGTGCGTCTCCATCCTGGCCACCTGCCCTGCCTTTCTCTCCAAGTATGCATCTGTAGCCTGCCCCTCCAAAGAGGCCAGCCAGCCTGGGGGCGGCAGAGAAATAAACAGCATTTCTGATGCTCCCCTGTGTCTGCCTGGAGTTTTGTCTGGATCTAGGAGCCCCCGGGTGGGGGTAGGGGATAGGATTGGGAGCTGGAGAGTCAGGACAGCCAGCCAGCCTGCCTGTCCACACACGACGGGGCCTGTAAGGCACAGACAGACTGTGTGGCGGTAGCATGGGAGGGGTGGCCCCGTGACAGGCTAGGGACTGGACCTGGAGCTGAGCTGAGCTGCAGATGTTCCCTCCCCCAAACTAGCCCACAGGGCAAATGGGGGTGCAAGCCTGACAAACATTAGAGGCTTCTCTGGGTCCCAGTGGCCCTGCGCAGTGCTTTCTGCAGCAGTGGCCTGAGGAGGCATTTGGGAGGGGGCGGGGGAAAGAGAAGTGCCTGGGTTGTGACCCCTCTTCCTGGTCCTGCTCCTGGAAGAGATGTTAGGGAATGTGGAGGAAACAGGGGACAGGCAAGGCAAGATGGAGGGGAGAGAAGGGGGAGATAGGGGGCAGAGGACAAGAGAGAGAGGAGAGAGGGAAAGAGAAAGACCCAGAGAGACTGAGAACATATCTGAGGGAGAAGCCAGAGGAATTGAATGGGACTTCTCCCACCTGTCCAGGAAGAAGAATGGTATTCCTGGAGGAAAGTCTTTTCTGTAGGAGTCTTCCTCCACAGAATGGATGGATCAGTAACTGACTCGAGGGGGTGAGGGTCTGGCATAACCTGAAGGCCTCTTAGAATGGGGTCAGGACCTGGAGACTGGAACCCCGTACCTGTGCCAGATCAGAGATGTGTCTCCCTACTGCCTCCATCCCCGGCCCTTTCCAGGTTGAAAGCTGCTGCACAGAGGGACAAGACCCCATAGTAGAGGCTCAGCAGCCTCTGTCCAGAGCCCCCAGGACTGCTGAGCCCAGCAAAGTGGAGGCAGGGAGACCAAGGAGCCTAGAGTAGCAGCTATGAGCCTTGGAGACTGGCCAGCCCCTTTCTCCCTCCTCTGGTCTACATACAGCACCTCCCCACCCCGCTCATCAGCTTGCAGTTCCCGCAGAGCTGATGTCACCAGCAGCTCATGTCAAGGACGATTGCTCATCTGATGGAAAGCAGCAGGATGGAGCCGAGTCCCCTGTGCTGTGGCATCTTGGATAAGTCACTGCCCATCTCTGGGCTTCAGTTTCCTCAGAAAACAAAGGACAGGGTAGGGTATAGTAATTCTTAAGAGTCCAATCAACTCTGATTATCTGAGGCTTGATACTCCTAACCGGACTTGGACCCCTGAGTCTCTGGCTCCATTCACGGCTGAGCAGGCTGGGCTTCTTGGAGTAGGATGTGGGCCTGAGACCTGAGTCAGGAGTGGCTGGATAACAGCTGTGCTCTGAATGAAATAGCCACTCCCCTGCTTTAAAGTAATCCGTGGCCCCCACTGCCCTTGGGGTGAGACCCAAGTTCCCCAGCCAGCCATTCACAGCCCCTCTGACTGGCTCTCCAACATCATCCACCCCACCTGCCTCTCTTGGATTTGCTATTTAATTGTTCCCTTAATGTTCCATGATGTGTCATCCTTGCACCTTTACTTATGCTGTTCCCTTGATCCGGACACCCTTCCCCTGTTCCTCCCTTGGCCGAGTCAGCCTTGGAGACTCTGCTCAGGTATCACCTCCTCCAGAAAGCTTTCCTGTATGCCCTCCCATCCTCCGGTGTCCCAGCCTGTTCACACTCTGCCTCTGTTGCCTTGCTAACAGCAGAGACCCCAGCTGCCTTCTCATCCCTGTGACCGTGTTGGTCATCGACACAAGGGGCAGGAAGACATTTTCAGTGGGTGGCAGTGGGATCAGGGCCTGCCCTCCTCACGGCAGCCTGGAAGGTGGCGGAACTCCCGGGCCCGCCCCTGGCTTCCTGTGGGTTAGAGGCTGTAGTGCGGGGTAGGAACGTGTGGAGGAGGGGATTGGTCTCCACTAACTGTGCAGACATTTCTGGCGGCCCCGCTGATCCAGATCTCTGCAGCCACCCTCCATAGCCCCAGTCCCACAGTGGACCCCACATCCTCGCCCATACATCCCTGCCTCCACCAGTCTGCAATAGGGGAGGGGACCCCCTCAGCTGCCCCGCATCTCTGCATACTCGGTCTGGTCCCATTAGGACAGCTCCCTCACTGTGCCCCTTCCCACCTCCATACCTTTATTCATATTGCTTCCCCCCTTCCTGAAATTGCTCCTCCTCCTCGAGTCCTGCCCATTCTTGAGGACCCAGAACAAGTCCTACTTCCAAAGCCCATGCCCACACAGCTCAGGGTGGCATCATAGGGTCCCCAGTCTCTCCACCACCCAAAGGGATGTGGCTATGGGTTCACCTTTGCCCCCCACCCAGTGCCCCACCCAGCATGGGACCAGAATACCCCAGCCCCCCCAAACCCCATAAATGCAGTGTCAGCTTTTGGACAGCGTGGGCGGTTTCCCCGGTGCCCCTCCCCCTGGGAGGACTGCTCTCAGGGACAAGTTTATTAAGGGGAACACACTAACCTCTTTCATAGTATCTAAAGGCATACCAACTACAAAAACATCATGCTCTCAAGTGTGGGCAGCTCGCTGTGGGGCCTGGTTTGAGCTATGACTTTGCTGCCTGGTAGGAGCCCACGGCTTCTTCCTGGGCTGCCTTACAGGCCATGAGGCCCCCGGGCAGGAGGGGGAGAACTGGAGGAAAGAGGAAGCACTGTGTCTGGTTCCATGGTGGTGCGGTCCAAGGTTGAGGTGGGTCTGAGCTGGAATGTGAGGTTGTCCCGCCTGAGTCACCACCCTGGTCAGGAGGCTTCAGGGAGGCCATGGAGGCTGACAGCAGAGCCAGCACGGGGAGGAGCCCAGATGTGGCTGCCCAGTTTCCACGGGCTCCCCGGCCAAGGGCCTAAACCACTGATTACTTTCTCCAGAGCCTTCGCTGGCTTCCCAAGGTCAAGGGGACAGATCAGAGTCTTCCGGATGCTTGTAGTGAGGACAGACCTCCAGCCAACCAAGGCCACCCTCAGCCTCTGGGGCTGGTCACTGGGGCCCTGATCCGGGGGACCTGCTGGCAGAGCTGGTGCCAAGGAGAGAGGCTGCCATGACTGGGGTGATGCTGGGAGAGCCGAGGAAGGAGTGGGCTGGGAGGAGGGGAAGCATCCCAGCACAGACGAGGACATGGTGGCTTGGCCGTCCCCACCCTCAGGGTTGGGCACCGTTGGCCCGAGCACCTGACAGGGCTGTCTTCCGGAAGGCCTGCAGGGCCGGGTTGTGAAGCAGCGTGTATGCCAGACCCCAGCGGGCCCTGCCTCGGTGGGCTCTGGGCCTTGCTCCCTTGGCCGTGTGGTCCTTGGTCTGCAGCAACTGCATCCCTGAGAGGGAGAGACCTTCTGTGAGTCACTGAATAAACACCCAGCCAAGTGCCCTGGCACCTAGACCTGAGCAGAGTCTGAAAGTCCCTTGTGCAGTGTGGGGGAGGCTGGTGAGACTGGGGTTCCAGGTGCTGGCTCATAGGCTGGGAAGTTGGGAGAAGCAGAGGGGTGTTTGAAAGGTTCAGGATGTCATCCTGCGGGTGGCAGAGAGAAGAGGGAGAGGATAAGCTTTGTGGAGGGGACTGGAGGCAGGGCTGGGACAAGGTCCTAGAGCCAGCTGAACGTCTCCGTTCCTACTACAGACTTCCAGGCAAGAGGGAAGGGGGAGGACACACTGAGCAGGGGGGGTGTCCTGGGGTGACAGAACCTTAGCGTGACAGCCATTCCGCTGTGTGAGAGGGTGTGTGCCTGGGCATGTGGAGAGAGAGTATGTGCTCAGAACATGGGAAACGTTACCCTGAGCCAGACCAGGAACATCCCCACCCCCTCTCCCCGCAAAGGCCGCCACTGCCAAGAGGAAATGGGCTTTCTCTCCAGTGGGCTCAGGACCTTGTGTTAGGGAGAGGGCATGCCTTCTTCCTGGGAGCAGCGGGGTGGGCTCCATCCCCCATTCCCCGGGGGAAGCGCACCTTCTTCTTCCTCCCCTGGTCTGAGGCTGTCCTGGGGAGCCGTTGGGGGCCGGGGCCTCTGCGTTCGCAGGAGCAGGGCACAGAAGGTAGTCATGGCCGGATGCGACTGGCTGACCTCCATCTTCAAGAAGTTGCAGTACGTGTGGTAGCCTGGGGGGATGGCAGTGCTGGGGAGGGGCCCCCAGACAGCCCCTCACACACGGGGAGTGCCCTGCACACCCTGCATGCAAGCACGTGGGCCCCTGAGCACACGGCACACGCACTGCACGTGGGCACATGTGGACATGCTGTCCGCTGCACACCCATGGCACGTGGATGCACACATCCTCCGGGAACAGACTCACACTTACATGAGATCAGGGTAGACCGTCCCTCACGCTCGGGCAACCTGAGCAACCACCCCCGCCCTGCCCCTGTCGGGCGACCTTACAGGGGTCAAGAGTGGCGGCTCTCTGTGGCAGCAGGCTGAGGTCCATCTGGCCGAGGTGGACGGCATTGTAGAGGGTAGAGAGGAGCACTCGCCATGTGGCTACCACAGCACCCACCAGCACGTTGATGGGGAAGAGAAGGAAGGTGGCTGCGGAGAGCGCTCGCCTGGGTGGGGGAGAGGAGAGGCTGGGGCAGGTCCCCACACACAGAGCCCCCTCCTCAGGGTCAGTGTCAGACCTGGATGACCACAGCTGCTATAGATTTATTGAGTGCCTACTGCTTACTGAGTGCAACTTCTGCGCAGCCTGCCCTGCGCTGGGGCCGCTCTCTCAACCCAGCTCACCCTCTCCACCACCTGAGAGACAGGCAGTATTACTCCCTCCATAGAAGGGAAACTGAGGCCCAGAGAGATTGGGTGACTTAGCTAAGGCCGACTGGCTAGTGATTGGCAGAGCTGGGGTTTAAGTCCAGGTCCACCGGGTTCTCTCCATGACCTCAGTGTCTCCCTCCTCCCCACTCTGGGTCCCTTGTGCATTGACTCTGAGTCCCTCCTCGGCTGAGGTTTGCCCACAGCCTTGCTATCTGACACGGAATTCATGTTTCTGTTAACCTCCTTCTTGCAGTGGGGCAGGCACAGGCTTTTGAGGGCACAGAGGGTCCAGGAGACAGCAGTGCTGATCCTCACAGCAGGAAAGGCTCATGGGGGTATTTCTAACAGGTAAACAGAGAAGTATTTTGGAGTAAGCTGGGCCACTGCCCCCTTTCCCTGTGTAAGGCAAGCTTTCTTTACTACTCTCTGGACTCCCTGAGAGAGACGGTCGTAAAGGCAGAAGTGCACAGAAAGAGAGGCATCAAAGAAGAAGCTGAGGGCCTGAGGGAGCCACAAGCCTAGGAGCTGCCTCACTGGTTGGTCAGCTCTGGGCGTCCATGGCGAGTCTCCAGGAAGACCCAGTGGGCTGCCACGTTCTGCAGGATCACAGCCAGGGCCAAGGTCAGCCAAAAGGGCCTGCGGATGGCATGGGGAGGGCGTCACTGTTAGTGGCCCTCTGGGAAGGGGTCCCAGAGCCCTCTACCCCTGCCTCACCCACCATGAGGACTCCAGGGATCGGAGGAGCAGAAGGTTCCTGCCGTGGAGCATTGGCATAAACACCAAGAAGGCAAGGGCCGTGGTCCCCAGGAAGAAGATGATCTGCTGCACCAGGAGCCCTGTTGGCACGGGGAACGGGGTAGAGGAAGGGGAAAAAACTCAGGCTCTGCGGGACCCAGCCCACCCCTGCCACTCCCCAGAACCCAAGGGCTGTGGAATTGGGCAGACCTGGTTTCAGACCCCTGCTCTGCTGCTGCCTAGCTGTGCCACGTGGAGTAAGTTACTCTGCCTCTCTGAGCCTCGCTTTCTTCCTCCATAAGATGGGGACAGTGGTCCCTACCTTGGAGGGCTGTCGTGAGGATCCAATGGGATAATGTCTGTGGCAACTCTTTGAAAACCACAAGTGCTTTACAAACATTGTTTTCCCCCAATTGCTCTGAGTCCCTGGGGACAAGACCGCATTTTAAATTAATGTTTGCATTCCTGCTGGCCAGAGCCTGGCATATGGTGGGTGCCGGAAAGTTGTCAATTGAAACAATTGGCTAATTGTTTACATGGGGTAATGTGTACCACAGGGCTGGGAGGTATAAGGTCTACCAAGATGAGGAATTGCAACATTTAGTGCTAGTAATTCTCTGCTCCTTTACTGTCCTTCTCTTCCTCCCCCGCGAGGTGAGAGTAAGAGACCCCAGCTCCCTCACATTGCAGAGAGCATTATTCAATGCAGAGCCCAAGGGGAGAATCAGAAACTCTGCTGAGGGGCTGGCCTGGTGGCACAGCAGTTAAGTGCACACATTCCGTTTCGGGGTCCTGGGGTTCACCAGTTCGGATCCCGGGTGCGGACATGGCACTGCTTGGCACACCATGCTGTGGTAGGTGTCCCACATATAAAGTAGAGGAAGATGGGCACAGATGTTAGCTCAGGGCCAGTCTTCCTCAGCAAAAAGAGGAGGATTGGCAACAGTTAGCTTAGGGCTAATCTTCCTCAAAAAAAAAAAAAAACACACACACAAGAAAAAGAAAAAAAATAAGAAACTCTGCTGCGAAGGATCCTGGAAGTTAATCTAGTTCAACTTCCTCTGGGCAGGACTGCCTTTGCAGCCCCCCACAATGGCCACAAACCCTGCTTGCATACCCCCAGTGACAGGGATCTCATCACCTCCCGAGGCAGCCCACTGTGGCATAGCCGTCACTTAACAAGCAGGAATGCACCTCATTGAACTTCCTGCCTTCCAGGCCTGGGTCCCTCCTCTGTGTAAACATCTAGTGGCACCCAGGGGCTGTACTCAAGTGAGGGGTATCATTTCCTCAAGGGCTCCTGCACCCCCTGCTCCCTACCCAAGTGAGCCTCCCGAGGGCAGGGAAGGGAAAGCGGGTCCCTCCTCTTGCTCTTGCCCCGGAGCCTGCCCATCACAGGCAGATGCCTAGGGGCAGCCAAGGCCTGCTGAGCATTCCCCCGTCCCCCTGGGGTTAGTGTTGGGGCGCGGAGGCCAGGCAGAGGGCATGGGGCTCACCAAGGCAGGTGAGAGCAGTCTGGTAGGCGCTGAAGCTCATCCAACAGAATATGGCCTGGCGGGAGGGGCGGAGGCTCTGGGGCAGGGCGCCCAGCTCCAGCGCAGCCCCTCGGTGCAGAGCTCGCAGGTTGGCCCTGGGGTGGGGCGGGGAAGGCAGGGATCTCAGGGAGCACGCACACTCCTTACGTTCCTCCCCTCGGCCAGCCTCGGGTGGAAGTCCCAGTCTAATGACAACCCGTGGCCGTGGGCAGGGAAGCCCAGTGGAGGCTCCACCCCAGCCTGGGAGGTCAGGGAGGGCTTCCCGGAGGAGGTGATGTCTGAATAGAGTCTTAAAGGATGAACAAGAGTAAACTGGTGGGGAGCGGGGTGGAGGTCAAGGAAGGCAAATTCAGGCAGAAGACTCAACCCACACCAAATCAGAAAAGTGAGAAACAATAGGAGGAAGGGAAAATGACTCGCACGCAGCTCAGCCACAGCTCAGGGCAGGCAAAGTCTTGAGGGCCTTGAATGCCAGCTTGAGCAGGACCAACCCTGTGAAAAAAGATCCCTGGGCAGCACCCCTGAGGCCTGACAATTGCACTGGGCATACGGAGCAGTTCTCCGACATTGCTAAGTACCTGGACCTCCTCTTCCCACCCAGGCTATTCCCAACTAGAACCTTCTCCCTCTGCTCATGTTTCCTCAGCACTCCTTATCATTCACCATGAAACGGCCGGTGTCCCGACACCAGCGCAGCCGCCTCCTCCCTTGCCTCCGCACAGGTCAGGCTTGCTCCAGCCTCGAGCTCCTGTTCACACAGGTCCTCCTGTGCAGCACCCTTCCTGCTGCCCCTCCTCCCTCTTCGTCCATTGCCAGGTAGAACGCCGGCTTTCCCAGGCCCTTCCCTGCCTGATGCAGCCCGCCCAGGGTGGCCCCTCTCAGAGGGCTGCCTCCCCGTGCCAGCCCCGAGTCAGTCAGGCCCTATATCACTCACAGATGTTTCTCCAACCAGACAGGAATGCCCACCTTCTCCACCCACCACAGCGCAGCTGGCAGGTGGGCTCAGTGACAACCTAGGCCTGCAGAGGCTCTCCCTCCCTCCAGCCCCAGGGCTTCCCCTACAGGCCACCTCGGTCAGGAGTCCTGCAGGCCCCTAGGACCCCAATCCCTCTCCCATCTGCCCTGGGGAGTCAGAGCCTGCCACTAACCTGTGTGTCACCAGCGAGCGAATCAGCAGAAGGAAGGTGAGTGAGCAAGACAGGACCAAGGCCAAGATGTAGCAAACTGGAGGGGCAGAGAGGGAGCAAAATGGGAGGTCGGGGCCTGGAGGGTCTCCTGGGGGCCTCTGAAATGCTGCCAGGCTGGAGCCTGGGGGGTGGTTACCCCTGCCCCACACCCCACCCTGAGTGGAGGCCTCTTGCCACATGCCCCGTTCTCAGATCCAGTATAAGTTGATGATCTCAGCCGGCCATACTGCCAGGAGACAAGTGGTGGCCAAGACAGGGAGAGAGGCCAGCTCTGAGGCTGCAGACCTGGCTCTCACCCTGGCTGCTTCTTCCATTGCTGTGTGACCTCCAGTGAGCGACTCCATCGAACACGGCAGCTGACTTCAGCTCCACAGCCTCCTGGCCGTGTGGCCTTCAGGGGATCATTTCATCTCCCAGCCTCAGCTTGCTCAGGACCCTGCTGGGTTGCCCATCTCCCAGCATGACGTGAGCCATGAAAGCCACCCGGGGCCTGCATCAGAGGCCTTTGTTCAGACACAGAGGGTGTGAGTGCACGTCAGTGTGGCTGAGTCGATCAGAATGAAGGAGGCGACAGCAACCACCCATCTCCCGGGGTGTGGCCTGTCCTCCCCAGCTCCTGGCCCCCCTGCGCCATGCACATGGATCATGAGTTTGCTGTACCCCCAGCGGCTGGGGGAGAACACACGGGGTGTTGTGAACAAGCCTGAGATTTAAGTACGGCAGGGATGTGGGGCTGCAACCCTTCCACCCTTCCTCTGCATCCAGCCCGGCTCTGCACCATCAAAGCAACCCCAGAGGAGAGCACAGGAAGACACGGGACCAACAAGGAAGCTGAGACACAGAGAAAGGGCCTGACCCACCAGCCACACTGCCAGGAAGTGACAGAGTCGGGTGCAACTATTTCCAAGCAGACCCAGAATGAGCCCAGAGTGCCTGCACCCTGAACTCATCAGTCAGCCCAGGGAAGTGTTCTTGGTTCCTGTGTCCCCACCAGAGACTCAGGAGGGGAGCAAACACCCGTGGAAAAGGCAGCACTAGTTCCACGTAGCCACAGGTGCTGGAGAAGTGGGTTTCGCACTGGCAGCACATTAGCATCGCTTGGAGCTGTTAAAAGCCTCATGGCCCAGGCTGCCCCCTAGACCAATTAAATCAGAATTTCTGGGCGTGGAACCCAGACCTTAGCTTTTGTGAAAGCAACCCAAGTAATTCCAACGTGCAGCCAGGCTTGAGAACCACTGCGCTGAGGCTGTCGTAAGACAGAGCCTTAATGATTTATTTCTACCGGCAATTGATTGAATCAATCCACCAACTGACACGTATAGAGTGCCCGCTACTGTGGTTGTCAAACTCGGGCCTGACTCAGAACCACCAGGAGGGCTGTTCCATCACAAATGCTGGGCCCACCCTCGGGGCTTCTGAAGTCTGGCCTGGGACTTTGCCTTGGGACTTTTACAAAGTCACCAGGATATTCTCAGGTGCACCCAGGGTTGAGAAGGACTGCTGCAGAGACCTGAGGACTCTCTACCTGGCCCTGGCTCACTCCTCCAGTGGCAGAAGGGGCACTTTTCTGAGAAGTAAGGCTTGGAGAAAGCCCTGGGCATGCGCAGCTCTGCCCTGCTCCATCTGTCCTTCTGGAGCCACTCGGCACCAGTGAAAATGTGTTCTGGATGGTTTCTGCCAGGAGGTGAGGGGTCTGCCTGCTAAGCCTGCGCAGCTGAGCGAAGATGTTGACACGGGGTGAAGGGTTAGCAAGCTCGCTGGCCCCAGGCCTGGCCTTGATCTCCATCTGTCTACCTCCTGTTCCTCTCTTCCCTCAATCGGTTCCAAACTTGGGTCCCTCCAAATCCTAGTACCCATAAAATCTTCCTGCTCTTTGCCTTCTCTGGGACCCTGTACCTGCTTCCTTCTGGGCCCTGCTTTGCAGATTGATCTGTCTTCCCCGACTCGATCAAGGGCCTCAAGGATAAGGTTGCCTTTGTAGCTTCAGCACCCATTTTGAAAGTAGGGAAACTGAGGTCCAGAGGAGTGAAGTGGCTTGCCCCAGGTCCCACAGCTTGTGAGCGATGCAGCAGGGATTCTAATCCAGTCTGCCTGACTCAGAGTGTGAGCTCTCTGTGAACAATGCTAGGCTTATGGTCCAGGCGCTGGGTGGGCAGCCCTAAACAGGCTCTCAGAGCTCAGAAGACATTAGCTCCTTCAGCTAAGGACAGACCAAAGGGCCCTCAGCCCAGATCTCATCTCCGTTCTACCCCTGGCTTGCTGAGTGCTTTGGGCATATCTCTAATCCTCCTGGGCCTCAGTTTTCCTTGTCTGTGACCTGGGAGAGTAAACACCGCTCTGTTTGACCCCTGAGCCCAAGAAGATCCGAAGTGGGAGCATTTGAGCTTGGAGACTGCAGCTCTGATTATAAGCAGGATCCATTGTCCTGGACATGCCACTTCCTGCCTTGGACCCTTGATTTCCTGCTCTGTGAGATGGCATCGATGATGCTGACCTAACAGAGCTGCTGTGAGCAAGGTGTGAGCTTGGATGTGGGCTGATGTGGGCCATGTCTGCTCCTGCCTGTGGCCCAGACTGCAGCCAACTTGGAAAATCTCCCTGGAGATGCCATTTTCAGTCCACCCAGAACTTGTCACTTGTTCAGCTTCGGGCCTCAACTGCAGTTCCAGGGCAGCCTCTGGTATGGAGCAGAGGCGCTCAGGAAGATGGTGGGAATGATGGTCAGGGAAGGAAGCAGTCCCTGCACACACCTCTGCCCACCCACCACTCCCTACCCCTCTCCATTCCCAACATGCCTAGTCTAAGGGACAAGGATGATGTTAATCGTCAGGAACAGCTGCAGAAAACTCACACTTCCACCTGCAATACTGGCAGCCTAAGCTCCGACCATCACATATTACTCTCCAGGAGCCGAGTGCCCATACCAGCCAGGGACTCCCAAGTCGGCAAAGGATGCAGGCCCCACGATGCAGGTCCTGACCACCAGGTTTTGTCCCAAGGTGGTAGAGAATACCCCAGGGGAGGCATCAGGAGACTGCATTCTTCTCTTGGCTCCACTTCTGCCTGGCTAGATAACCTCAGGCAAGTCCTTCCCAAGTGGCAATTGAGGACACTTCTCAGCTTCCCCACAAGGCTATTGGGAGGGCCTGGGAGGTAGGGGAGGTGGCTAACAGGCTAAGGGCTGAAGGAGGCACCAGACCACAGAAGTGGAGGCTGGTATGGTTCCCTGGCCTGAGGGCTCATTGTCAAGGGAGGGAAGGAGAAAGGAAGTGGCCCAGAGGGCCAGGGATTGGGGAAGAGAAAGCATCCACCCTACCAGACCCCATCCATCTGCCATGGGGATTTGCTCAGAACCTGGCCCCTGTCACCCATCACTGCCTCCTTTCCTCCATCCCCACCCTCAGCAAAAGTGCCAGGGCTGTCCCCTCAGCTCACACATACCATGGCCTACCCCACCTCCGTGCCTACAGAGCTGGGCAAAGACACGGGTGGGGGTGGGAAACACCACCCAAGATGACGAGGGGCTGCTGAGACGACCCTTCAGGTCTCAGACACTTGGAACTGGAAGCTCCAACCGCCCCAACTTAGAAATGAGGCAATGAAGATACAGAGAAGAGAAGAGACGTGCCCAAGGGCACCCAGCATGTCCGCGGCAGTCTGGGACTGAGCTCAGGCATCCCGGCTCACGTCCTCTTCGCTGAGGGTCCTCAGGCACTCCCGGGAGGCCTCACCTTCCAGAGCCCAGAGGTGGTGCTTCACCAGCTCTACCACCTCCTGCCTGTCCTCTGAGAGCACCAGCCCGAAGCCAGCCAGCAGGTAGGAGACGTCCGTGGTGATCCCCGCCCTCACCTTCTGGATGGTGGGCACCACGCCCACCAGCAGCAGCAGAGCCACCTGGAAGAGCCCCAGAATGAGGGTGCAGGCCCTCCCATCCCAGGCAAAGTGTGTCTGAGCTAATGGGGAGACGCTGGCCTCACGCGGCTGCATCCACGTGCCTGTCACCCATCATGACGTTCTCTTCTGCCCTTTAGAGCAGTTTCCTCACGCCCCTAATGAGCACATCACAGATGCACTTCCGCCTAATAGGCCGCAGGAGCGCGTTCAAGCAGAACACCTGTCTGTGTACACCTCCATCTGTCTATCGTCTATCTATCTAAACTTCAGAACAGAAAGTTTCTAACTTTTCCATGTTGGAGAAAACAAAGTGTCCTATAAATGAGCACAAGCATTGAAGCTAGACAGGTGTGGGATCAAATCTTGGCTACCCTGTTGATACTAGCCGTAGGAACTTGGCCAAGTCAAATGCACCTCTCTGAGCCTCAACTTCCCCCACCTGTAAAATGCAGAAAAATCATATGTACCTCCCAGGATTTTGTAGGGTTTTTTGGGGGGGCGTGATGGTGGGGATTTATCAAACACACATTATTTCACTAAATCTTCCCAACTACCCAAACAGGAAAGTAATTCTATTTCATCCATTTGACAGCTGAGCTAATGGGTTCAGGGATGTTGAGTAACTTGCCCGAGGTCACACAGGAGGTAAATAATGGAGCTAGGATTTAAATCCATGTTTATGTGACTCCAAAACTCAAGCTCTGACTCTGTGTGAGCTGACAAGCGTTGAAAGGCCCTGTCTTCTGGGTAGGCCACCATTCCCAAGATGGCCAGAGGCAGCTGCACAGGACTGTGGGCAGGGTTTTTGGAGAGCTGAGCTGGGTCTGAGCCGACACAGGCTTGGGGGCAGGGGCAAGGGTCCAGAGGCAATGGCACTCCAGAGGCAGGACACACCTGGTAGATGGCTGTCCCCGTCAGGGTGGCGGAAAGCATCAGCTTCAGGGGGAGTCGGAATCCTGCAGTCCCCAAAAGGAGGGTCATGGTGAGCCCGAGCACCACCCAGGCCTGGGAGCTCCATCCCTCCCAAGGGGCCCAGGAAAAGGGCCAGGGCTCACAGGACCCTGGGCCACCAAGGCCAGGCCACGGGCTTCCCCTTGTCCCAAGCTGGGGTTGTTCCTCCTGAAGTCAAGATTTTGGGAGGGTAGGAGCTGGCCTTCCATGGCAGCTATTCTGTGCAAGGGAGGGGTGAGGTCACCCATCACTCTTGACCTCAGCTCCCCACGCCATACCTCGCTGTGGAGTGTAGATGTGGTGTCTGAAGCAGATCCAGGCCTGGGACAGGAAGCCACGCTTGGAGGTGCGGGAGCTGCGGACAGACCCAGGCAAGCAGGACCCTCAGGAGAAGCCGCTGCCCCGAGCCCCGAGCTGGAGCCCGAGCCCAGAGTTTGGCTCATCCCTCGTCTCTGCCCCACCGTGCTGCCCAGTGCCAGCCTCCCAAACAAGCTGCCTACTCAGTGCTGTGCCCTGGCCCAGCCTGTGTGCCCAGGGCCTCACCGGCTTTCCAGCTTCTTCTGGCAAAGGAGGGTCCTCAGATATTCCTCAGAGTAGCTGCTCTGCAGCCCCTGTGGGGACAGACAAATGGACGAGCTGATGAGCCCTGCCTCAAGCCCTCCACAGGGCCCTGGCTCAGGGGACACAGTGGACACCCAGTGGGTCCATAAAAACTTCTCAGCTGTGGGGGAGCACGGAGAAGGGCCAACTGGTGGGGATGAGGTCCATGCCCCCCAAAGCCACCCTTTCCTCCTCCACAAATACGAGACTAATCAGTTTCCTGTTTAAGAAAGCGACACTGGGAAGTTCTTCCTCAGATCTATCTCCAACCCTCTCCTGCTTTACTCAGTCACATCTCACCACTGCTTCCCTCCTGCCCTCTGGCCTCTGCTAGCTGAGACTGGGGCAAAAGGGAGCTTGTGTCCTTTGGGCACATCCCTGACCAAGACACAGGATGGGGCCATTCCAGGTCAGATCCCCCAGGCCTCTCCTCCCACTCGAGGGAGATCACAAGGGTGACTGGATTTGTCTAAGCCACATTCCAAGCCTTAAGCTGCCTGCCAAGAGGCAGAGGCCCATGGTAAGACGGAGTGAGCCCCTGGCCCCTTATCGTTAGGAAAATATAGGCCACTGTCACCTGTTGCCATGGCAACCCTGGGATCCAGGGCAGGTGTGGGTCAGCTCAAAGCTTGACTGTGTCCTGTGAGGCTTAAACGTCTTTGACCAAGGGCCAAAGAGGATTTTATTTCTCCCAAGACTTCTCAAGAAGAAAGGCATGCAGTGGAGGGAGAGGCGAGGCAGGAAAGATCCCTGGAAGAGGAGGGAGAGCCTGCCTGGTGCGTGTGTACCCCCGGGGCTGCCCCCCCTTCTGAGCCAGCTATAAAAATGAGGGGACAACGGCATGCCTGGAGGAGGGTCAGCATAAGGAGGGGAGGAGTGACAAGTCCTGAGGACCCTACTGCTTCCATGAGGGAGCCAAACCCAGTCAGGCGGGCCCCTGGGGGACCCGGGGCCTCTTCTCCCCTCACTCCCCACCCCTCCTCCAGACCTTACTCCTTCTCGGGCTCCAGGCTCAGTCCCTCTCCTGCGCTCCAGGCCCACAGTCCACCTGCCTGCCAGACCCTCAGATGTCACACACCCATGACTGCAATCGTCCCCTGCTCTCATCTGGTGTTCCATGTGTCAGCAACTGGCGCTACCACTTGCCTGCTGTCTGTCCCAGATGCCACCCTTTGGGCCTTTCCTCCACCATCCCCATCTGAACAGGAACCAGCCCTTCTGCAGCTGTGTCCTCAGCCCTTCAAGAGAGCCTCGCTGGAGCTGTTCTCTTCATCCGCTCTCACAGGAAGAGCGCTCCACCCACGCTCCCAGGCACTGGGGCAAGCCCCTGGGGCACTTCTCATATGGCAGGGCAAATATTTCTCTCCCCGGGCACACCGGGAGGTCCTGGAGGTCAGACATGGGGCAGTCAGCTCTGAGTCCGCAGCACCTAGCTGGGGGCCTGGCACGCGACAGGCGCTTAGGAGCCTCACTAATAAGACTGCCATATCTTGTCAGAATTCTCGCTCGCCAGGATGCTTCAACCACCCACCTATCCAAAACTTCAGAAATATCTGCTGAGGGGCTATTATGTGCTAAGACCTGCCTGGTGCTGCAAATTATACAGAACAAAACAGACGTAACCCATCTCTGCCTCTTTACTCTGGCTCTTTCCTAGGCCTGCAAAACCTTCTCCTTATTCTCTCTCCACTCTGTCCTTCCTGTCCTTCAGTCCCTGCTAAAGTCCACCTCCTCTAGGAAGCCCTCCCAGCCTCCCTTAGTTCTCCCCTTTATCTGACATTTTCCAACCTAGAGTTGGTTCATGATACGATTTGGCCCCGGGCACTTCTTGAATGGGGCCCAGGTCTCCAGAGCTCCTGTTAGGCACAGGCTCCCGGCCTGTCTCCTTCCTCCAGCCGGACCCTCAATGTTTCAGAAACAGGGCACTGACTTCCTTGCCTTCCGGCCCACTTCTCCTTTGTCGCGTCCCCACAGTGCACACAGCTTGGTGTGCAGGCATCCTGAGGGCCAGCTGAGGACCCTGCTTAGCCTTTGCCTGGGAAGGGAGGACTAACTGGTCCCTCAGCCACTCAGCAAACCTTTTCTGAGCACCTGCTGTGTGCCAGGCCCTGTACCCAGTGTGACCACACGTGGGACCAACAGACACGGGGGCGTCCAGGGTGTCTTGGGTGCCAAGTAGGAGCCCACCACGGCCCTGTCCCTTTACCTCGGAGCCGGCTGCTGTCCCATGACTGAAGCTTCTCACCAGCTGCACCGGGTACCAAAGGCTCAGGAATCCAAGGCCCAGAAGGAGAGGCAGGGAGGCCAGCAGGGAGTAGTACTTGTAGACCTGGCAGACAGACGGACAACCAGACACCCCTGCCTTCTGCCTTCCTCCCCAGCTGCAGACCAGGCTCCGTTTCCCTTCCCACCTCACGCAGGGCCCTGAGGGTGGTCTAGGGCCCCACGGGCTCTAGGGCACAGGTTCCATCACCTCCCCCCAGCCTGGGCCGCTCAGCACAAACCCTCCTACTGCCCCTTCTCAGACCCCTCGGAGGTGCTTGCCCCTCCCAGGCCCTTGGAGGAGGTTATGTAACCCTTCCTCCCACCCCAGGGGCTGGAATGGGGCCTGGAATGAGGACATCTAACTTCTCTGTTCCTGTGTTCCTGGCGCTTTGGACACAGGCCTAAATCTGTCTATGTGCAGTTTGCAACCTGGGCATCAGGGAAGTGCATACCATACCTCCCAGGGGTGGGCCCCTTACATATTCATTCGTTTGTTAACTCAATACATTTGTATGGAGAGCTGAGCATGTGCCAGGTTCTGGATGGTGAAAACAACCACCCAAGCCCTGCTCTCAGAGAGACTCCCTAATGTTCGCCTCCACCTCAGGGATGGGTGTCATCAACTCCATGTACTGGGCAAACTGAGTCTCAGAAAGGTGACATGGTGTCCGCAAAGCACTGAGTGCCACCCGGCATCATTTTGTTTATTTGTTTGTTTTATTGCGTCTGTCCTTCTGGAACGGCAGCTCTGGGGACAACGGGGACTTCATCTGTCTTGTGCACAGCTGTATTCCAGTGCCTGCAAATGTCCCTGGTATACAGCATGTGCTTCAAATATGTTTGTTGAATGAATGAATGCATGAAGTGATGAATCTGGATTCAAACTCAGGTTGTCTGGCTCTGAGGCCAACGCCACCACCCTTTGGGTACTAGACTGGGCAGCTTCACACTCCCAGCCAGCAGACAGTGAACCAGGGTCTGAGGTTCTGGAATTCTCTTTTTAGCCCTCTGAGACCATCCCCAACTCAGCGCTCGCTGTCCTCCAGCTCTCTTCACTCCCACTCCAGCCTGACCAAGGAGAGGTTGGGGAATCAAGATGGAGGATGTCAGATTCCTCTTCCTCCTCCTCTGCCTCTCCCCACCCCTGCCCCTCCCAGACTGAAGTTTCTGAGAGCAGGCCCAGCTGCCCCATCCCCAGCCTGTCCCATGGAGGGGCCGAGCTTGGAATGGGCACGTGTTTACAGAGTGGCATCCTGCGCAGGGCACTCGCACAGCAGCAGGGAGCCGGGCACATAAAGAGAGACGAAAGGAGCCATGCTGGTTTACACAGCTCCTCCACGCCCCTCAGCCCCAGGCCATCAGGAGTCAGCGGTTACCTTGGGTGCCTGGGGACACTCTGCCCTCTGCCAGACCTGGACCCCAAAGTGAGCCCAGGACAGTGCGCTGCCGAGCAGGTGTGCGGCTCCATGCCCGACTGTGGCACAGGCAGCCAGAGGGTAGTAGAAGGCAGGGTAATAGAGCAGGGCCAGCATCCTCCAGGGCCCTGGAAGGCAAGACGGGTAGAGAGACATATGACGGAGGGGCAGGTGCGGGGCCTGGGTCCGGGCCACCCAGGCCTCTCTCCTGTCTCCATCTTCTAAGTCCCTCAGCTGGTTCAGTGGTTAAGAGGCCTGAGTTTAAATCCGGGCTCTGACTAGTCTCAGCTGTGTGATCTCGGGCAAGTTACCTCTGGGGGTCTCAGTTTCCCCATCTGTAAAATGGAGATAACAATAGTAAATTAGCAAGATGAAATGAGAAGGTATACGTACAGTGCTCAGCACAGTGCCTGAGTTAGTACTCAATAAATTAAGCTCCCGCTTCATTATTGTTCCCCTCTCTGACCCTCAGCACCCTCCTCTGTAAAATGGGGCTAAGAGCCACACTTGGCAGAGGCATCGTGAGGACTGGGGCAGCGGCCCCTCTCAGTGGCAGTTGTCCTTGTAACCATCAGTTCCTCGAGCTCAGCTCAGTTCCCCAGGACCTGCCTGCCCCCTCCCCACCCGCCTTCATTGTCACACAGGGCCAGGCTGTCTGGGGACTCAGCTGGGCCCATGGACGAGAGATTCCTCCCTCATAAGAACAGAGGAAGCAGAGAGGGTGGTATTGACCCACAGGCTGGGACCAACAAGGGGGTGGTTCTAGGCTTTGTGGCGGGTTGGGGAGGATAATGAGACAGTGTCCTTTGGTGTGGCTCCTGACCAAGGTGGGGAGCTGCTTGGCTCGCTACAGAAGAGCCCTCCCCAGGGCTCTGAGTCCCACCCCCCCTCACCCCATGGATCCAGCCCAGGGCCTCGGTTGCACTGGGTACCTGGGCTGGGCGGCGAGGCCAGGGTCAGGAAGGGCAGCGGGTCCTCGGCGGGGAGCAGCAAACACAGGGAGCTGAAGAGGACCATGAAGACGGCGGCGGGCACTGTCCAGGGCTTGTCCCCAGCTGAGAAATCCACAGGGCTGGCGCAGAGGCAGGGATAGGACAGGAGGGAGTTGCTCCAGGCCCCCACTCCCCTCGCCTCATGCCGTGTTCCATAACTGGAGGGCTGGAGCCAGGCCCGCTTTCCAGATGCAGGCTAAGGCCCCTTCATCCATCCACTCCACAGACACTGGGGAGCGCTCCTGTGTACCAGGTTCTGGGCCCTGTGGCGAGGGGCCTCAGAACGTCCCTCTAACACAAACACACAGCAGGGACAAGCCTGAGCGCTGCTCCCCCACCCACCCTGGGAGCTCCAGGAAACAGCCGCCTCCACACTAATCGCTCTGTCTGGGCTGGCAGACCATCAGAGAGCTCGGCGAGTCACAACATCCTTGCGCAGCAGCCGCCACCCTGGCCCGGGTGTGGCCCAGGGCAGAGGGCAAACAGCGGGCACAGCTGTCCCAGGCATCACCTCTCTGGGCTCAGGGAAGACCACTCAGGCCCTCTGCTCTCGTTCCAGCTTGAACCTCATGCCCTGAGAGCACATCCTCCTCCACTCTCCCCCAGACCTCCCCCAGGCAGGACAAGCTCTTGCCTGGGCCAGACAGCAGGGCAGAAACCCCAGGCTAGTTCCCCACAAAACCAGCACGGCAGGACCCACCCGGGTGTGCAGCCTGGGCCTGAGGCTCCATCCACCACCTCCCCCAACACTTTGGTCTCTCCCACACAAGCCTGCCCAGTCCCATCTCCTCAGGATCATCCCCCCTGCAGGCTCTGGGGTCGTAGGGCTGAAGGAGACGGGGAGAGAGTTCCAGCCATAGGGACTGGAGGTCAGTCCCTCATAAATCTGCCTTTAAGCGTCAAGGTGCCGGTGACCCAGGAGCAGGTAGACCTGAGCGGGTCCCTCCTCCTCCCTCTGAGGGTCCCGACCAAACCTGGAGATCTAGGTGGAGGGGGGAGAGCCCCATGCTGGGAGACACGGGGGTGTCACTGGGGCCGGGGCCGACTTCTAGGTACCTAACAAATCACCACCCCCCAGAATGGCTCTGCCATCTGGGCCCCCCGAGCAGGGGTACCCAGGCCACAGCACCTACCTTGGCAGCCCAGGCCTGCCACGCCCACAGTGGGGCCAGAGCCGGCGGCGCCTCACCAGCATGGCCAGCAGCAGCAGCACAAGAATCTGAAAGGTGAGCACAGAGGAGGCTGTGGGGCACCCTCTACCCCCGAGTACACACTCATGCGGCATCTTGGGGACTGGCCAAGAGGTGACAGAAGTCTGAGAGGTCTGGGTCCCCACCCTCGGAGAGCTCCCAGATACCCACTCCCACATTTTGGGCTCCCAGGGCCCCCCTTCACCAGCCCCAGCAGAGAACACATGCCCCCTGCCCAGGCTGGCAGTAGGTTGCAGGCCAGTTTGGATTCAGATTGGACTCACCGACAGCACAGCCAGGCAGATATGGAGGAGGCCGGGTGGCACCCTGGGGTGACAGGGGGGCACTACCCTGCAGAGCAAGTGAAGGCTGTGTCAGGCCTGGGGAGGGAGCCCCCAAGTGTGCAGCCGGATCTGGGGTTCCAGGCTGTCTACACTGGGGCTCCAGCCACTACCTCCTTTGACCCTCTCATGTCTCCTACACAAGCTTGCCCAGTTCCACCTTCTGGGCACCATCCCAGGCCTCTCATTCCCCTGTGGTGTGCTGGTCCCATGCCACACTCTG
The DNA here is from genome assembly GCF_021613505.1 of Equus quagga. Lineage (NCBI taxonomy): Eukaryota > Metazoa > Chordata > Mammalia > Perissodactyla > Equidae > Equus > Equus quagga. The sequence continues at coordinate 2,769,434 of NW_025796915.1, read as the reverse complement.
AGGTTACAGGTCTGAAGGAGACAGGAGGCTCCCGGGGAGGACACAGGAGAAACAGTGGGCCAGCTCTGCCTGATCTCACCCAGATCCTTCCTGTCCTTCAAGGCCCACTTCATCCCTCCCTCCTCCAGGAAGCCTCCCTCACAGTTCCAGATCTCACAGATCTCTCCTCAGAACTAAAGCTGAGCATACTGCCTGGGTCAAGCAACCAAGAATTTGGTCCTACGATTTTCCTTCCACTCACTGGTATCTGAGTTTGGTCTGTGTCTGTGACTGAAATGATCTTTCTTGGTCTTCCAGGACTTATGTCTCTTCTTTTCCTGTTTCCCTTTCATTAAGGACTTCCATGTACAGTTGGGCAGGTTGCACACTGCACAAGGATGCGCAAGCAAGGGAATGAGTTTGGTCTGAAATTCTGGCCACACTGTTCACCAAGCCCTGCACCTACTGAGCTGCATACATCTGAATGGGGGTCATTTTTTCTAATTACCACATATGGCCTGGCAGAAGTCCTGCTCTCACCACAGCTGAGCACAGAGGTAGACCCATGGTGGAGATAAAGAAATCAATGAGGGCAACGAAGGCCTCAGCTTCCTCAGTTGGGCCACGTGGCAGAGAAAGGGGTCAGGTAGGAGCCCTGAGCTCTGGGTTGCACCTGGACCTGGGAAAGCAGACAGAACTGGCTCCCTAGGGAGGAATAGACCTCTGGGTTTGCCCAAGTGTAGCCTGGGAGTGCCAGAGGGAGTGTGGGCAAGCTGGCAAGGCATCCGAGGGAGTCCTGTGCCACCGCTGGGCCCTCATTGCCCAGGAGGCTCACCTGCCACCTGGGCGCCAGGCCGCTGTGCGGAAGGAGGACTGCCAAGCCTCGTCTGCAGGATGAGTGCAGAGCGCCAGGACACTTAGGGGACAGCATCTCCTGTGAGCTTGCTTTCCCTCAGGAAACCCCAGACATGGAGAAGCAGGAAAGGTGCTGCTCACCGGCCCTTACCCTCAGGTGGAGGGGAAAAATCAGTCCATTTTGTGTAGTTTCTTGGCCAGGGCAGAGCTGGCTTCTCCCCAAAGCAGAATTGTGCTCCTGGGCAGGGTGGGTGCCGTGTAGGGGATCAGGTTTCTGCTGTCTGAGCTCAGGCCTCACACTCCCCACTTCCAACTCTGAGGCAGCCCACTCCGGCAGGTGGGGGGAGGTTTGGGCGAGGTGGGGCCCCTGTCCAGCCCCAAGAGGGCAGAGCCACTGCTCCAGGCCCTCCCAGCCTGCGTCTCGTCAGGGGGCTGGGTCCTACTCAATCCTGCCCCCAGGCCCAGCCAGGGCAGGGGCTAAGCAGTCTGTCCCCAGAGCAGCCTGACCATTTCCCACTCACCCCAAACCAGGAGCCACCCTGGCCCCCATGGGTACCCTCTAGGGCCCTGGCTGCGGGACCCTTGGGCCTTCTGTACCACCGGGATCCCCCACCTACCCCTTAGCCCAGGCTAGCGGAGGTTCGGGCACCCTCAAATGTTGCAGGTCTGAGCAACAGAAATAGGGCTGAGCAAATGCTTGGCTGACAGCCCATGGAGCTGAGTTTTGTGCTGTGGGAAAGACAGGGTGGCACAGACACAAAGAACACCACCTCAGGGAGGCTGGAGCCTCATTGAAGAGGCACAAGCAGGTGCTACAGGATGCAGAGGAGGAAGAGAGACCTGGGGCAAGGCCTCAGAGGGTGTGGGGTTTGAGTTTGAAAGATGGTTATCATCTCTTTAGGCAAAGACAGGGAAGGGGGTTCCCTGGAGAGGGAAGAGCAGGAGGAAGTGAGGTCGTGTGCCTGAGGCCAGGCAAGGTTTTCAGCTCGACCCAGCCCGGAGGGTAAGCTGAAAGTAGGTTACAGCAGGTGTGGGAGGCACTAGGGAGCCATCAAAGGTGTTTGAGAAGGGTGGTGTCCTGGATTTTAGGAGATTTCTGTGGTTAGATTTGAGTAAAACAGCAGTAACTAGTACTTACTAAGCATTGACTAAGTACCAGGCACTGTTTGTTGCATGTATCAACTCAGTTATTACCTAAAATGTGGGTGCTGTTAGTCCCCCCCCCTTGTGTAGAGAAGGAGATTAAGGCTCAGAGGGGCTGAGTATCTTGCCCAAATCACACAGCTAGTAGAAGGGCAGAGCCAGGATTCGAACTGAGGTCGTCTCTCCAGCGCCACATCTGACCGGAAGGTGAGAGGCAAGGAGAACACAAAAGAAGATATTAAGTTGAATCCTATGAAACTGCCACGTCTGTCCATCAGAAACAGTTGAATATCAGCGTTTTCAAATGGTTTAGCATAAATAGTCAGGGGGGAGTGGAGGCACCAGGTTGTGTCTCGGAGGCATGCGGGGGGGGGGATTCACATGCCCTGATGTGGGGGAGCAGAGAACAGGGGAGTTTCCAGGGTGACTGTAGGGTTCTGGGCCTTATTCCAAAATGAGGTGTGAGGACCAGAGTCGGATGCAGCCCAAGGAAGCTGAGGCTTGGTCTTGGGCAATTCAGAGGTGATGGTGGACACTTGGGGACAGAGGTTGGAGCGCAGTGGTGAGGACACTCAGGCAGAGAAGGAGCAAGACTATTGTTTCCAGAAGTTTGGCCCTGAGTGAGAACCTGCAAAGGGACTCTTCCAGAGGGGCGGGCATTGCACCCCCATGGGTGAGAGGGACAGGGTGGCTGTCTGGGGAGGCAGTCTGTGGGCCTGAGGTCCCAGGAGGCCTGGAGTCCTGCTTCCTGACACTCTCCCCAGCCACAGGCCTGCAGGTCACGGTGGCGCTGGCCTCACGTGGCGCGAGGGCAGCAGGCCTGAGGGAAGCCTCCAGTTCTGCCTTCCAGCAGCCCTTTGAAGTGGTGGGGAGGGAGGTGACATCCGGACAGCTGCCACAGGCTTGTTTGTGTCCCCAGGCTCTGGCTGGGAGGCTCAGTATCGGTGACGAGTGGATAACACATGGGCACATGTCAAGCTGGACACATAACCTGGCCAGAGGGGCCTCTGTGGGTAGGAAAGGGCCAGCTGCTACAGACCAATCCCATGCCCACAGAAGACCCCAGATGACGAATCCACCTCCATCAGACTCAACCTCTTCAGCAAGGTCCTGGAACCATGGGGGCACCTGGCTAAGTGTGGCCAGGAGATTGAGTCCATCCCAGCCACTGTCACCAGTGCCCACCAACCCCAAGCCCAGCCTGCTGGGGCACACTGAGGCACAGAGCGGGACCACTGCCCAGAGTTCCCCGAAGCTTTGGTGTACCATCTCCTGAGGTGTCTGACTCACACAGGAAGACGTGAGCCCAAATTCACCTCTGTGGGATTCCCCTGGGCTCCCAGCTTCCTGCTCCCACCTTTGGTGGAGGAGGCGGCAGGAAGTCCAAGTTGGTTTAGCTAAGTAAGTGGATTCAAACAAAGCTCTTCCTTCTTCCCTGCAGTGGGAGAAGGAGCCACAAGTTCTAGATGCCTCCATGCTAGAGGCAGTATTCCCCATCACCACGGGCCTGCCATGCAACCAGCTTAATCTTGAGGCCACATCTAACACCCAGCCGCACAGCCCGCTGCAGGTGCCTAGCCCCAGCCAACGCCCAGGTCCTGAGGCGCCCATGGACGCACACAGCTTCAGATTCAGGCTGTGACCCAGGCCAGAATCTGTTCCTCACCAGGTTCCTGGGCCCCTCCCCATTCTGCTGCCCCTCCCACCCCACACAGGCGCAGCAGAGATGTGGGGCCCACAGGCTGGGGGGGGAGGGGGACGGGCAGGGGCCCACCCTTGCTGACAGCAGAGCTGCTCTCCAGGTGGTCAGAACCCCAAGTCCTCCAAATAACAGCTCCCTCAGGCCCGGGAGGGGCCCCCGCTCCTGCTGGGTGACCTGGGCCTGGCCAGGCCACAGCCCCAGCCCCTGGAGAGGCACATGAGCGTTTTTTCTTCTCCAGTTTCAGTTCTTGATGGGGAACAGATGTGCACACATCTGGTTTGGCAACACCCCAGCCTCACCTTTCCAGTTCCCCAAACCCTTAGACAGAGCAGGGACATGGGGGATGGGGCCAAAGCCAGGAACAACACGGGAGAACTGGGTTTTGGGGCCCACACAGGCAGGGCGTCCTTGGCAGCATGAGGGGCACAGGCAGGCCAGGCTCCTCTGCCAGGGTGCCCAGACTAAACAAAGATAGAAAGGGTCTGGGCAGAGGCCGCCTTGAGCCGAGCCCTCAGGCCACACTGGGCTGGGCTGAGGCCGCACCCCCGCCCTGGGCTGGCCTGAGCACTCCTGCTAAAGAGAACAGGACCTCCTCGTCTTCACGGAGACTCTGGGGCCAGCCAAAGACAATAGGGGCTGTGCGTTCCTTCAGTCTTTCAGTGACTCCTCCATCAGGCTTTCTGCCACAGTTCTCTGCCGCCCCCCGCCCCCAGCATGACCAGAGAACCTGACACTTGCTAACTCAGTACTCTAGATGGTTACCACAGAGACCAGCAACACCTCAAAGGCAGGTTCGACTCCCTCAACCTCCCACCCAGCACTCTCCATGCCGGCTGCAGGCCAGAATCACCCAGGGAGTCACCCTGGACTAGCTGGATCTGAATTTGCAAGGATGGGGCCCAGGAATCCATATTTCAAATACACCACACAGGTTCTTTTTAGGTGACTGGCCTGGCCCAGGCTCCCCACCCCAAGTATCTTAATACTAGGCAAGGGCTACTGTTCTCAACAAACTGATGAGGAGACTGAAGCCCAGAGAGGCTATGACTTGCTAAGGGTTACACAGCAAATGAGTGGCAGAGTCCATCTTAATAGCCACTGCCCAGGGTGTCTTCCCTGTTCCCCTGTCTGTAATCTCTGCCACATCCCACTCTGCCGGCCCAGAGCCAGGGGTTCCAACTTACCCTTCTGGCTGGAGCTCCTGGCCACCCTCGGGCTCATCAATGTACCAGCTGCCGTAGGAATAGTCATCTGCAGCCTGGGAGGACGTCTGGTTCCCTGTTGCCTGGGATGACATTCTCTGGCCCGTCTCCTATGACCCCCAGACAAGAGGAAAAAAGCCACTACAGATGTGAAAAGAGGCTTAGGGGGAAAAAAAAGAAAGAAAACCAAAACAAAGGAACGTTTCTCTTTAATCCTAAACGTTACTTTCTTGCTTTTCACTCTGGGAAAAACCCGCCTGGGAGTGAGGGCCTGGGCGGATGGCACAGGAGGAGGGGAAGGGCTTCTCCTGTCCCCTCCCGTCCCTTCCCGCCCAGTCTCGCCCAGTCCTGCAGGAGGTAGCGATCCCCCTGGAGGAGAGGGCCCCTCAGGGCCCGTGGGCGCTGCCGGAGCACCTGTCCCTCTGACGGGCCACTAGAAGGGCTTTGCTCAAAGGACCACTTTCAAAGAAGGCTTGTCCAATCTGAGCTGCGCACAGAGATCCCTCTTCCTTCCCCCTCCCCAAACCCACCCAAACAGACCCACAGACACACACTGGAGGAAGGGCTGGAGGAAAGAGCTGCGGAGATGAAACGGGGGGCGGGCTCAGCACACTGCCGGACCCTCCCAGCCGGACTCCCAGCCCCTCCCGCTGCTCTCGGGGGCTCAGCCCAATTTCCCTCTTTGTTTGGGCTCCCTGGAGACCACCCCCCAGCCTCAGCCTACCCGTCGCTGGCCACTTTGGGCCTCAGTGATGGGAACACACCGTGGTCCTGACAAAGCCCCCTCCTGGAGGGGGCCCCAGCTCCACAGGCGGCCTAAACCTGGGGGAATGTAGCCAGAAGGGTCGGCACTGCCCGCACGTACCTGCCTTCAGTACCTGCCCCAAAGCTCCCACACCTTCGCCCACCACAGCTGCAGGGCCTGCAGGTGTCTGCCTTCCACAACCCAAGGAGGCTGCCGGGCGCGTTGGAGGCAGGGGAGGGAGCCTGACCGTTCCTTCTCCTGGGTTTCCATGAAAGAGGCAACATGTGGCTCACTGGTAAAACCTTTTTGTTTCTCCCACTCGATTTCATAAGGAGATAACTCACCCCCACAGGGCGGAAGTTAGTCCTTTAAACACGAACCAGACCCACATTCAGCAAGAAGAACCCCGCCTGCCTCCTGTTCCTCCCGGGGTGCGGGGGTGAGGGTGAGGAAGGCAGGGCTGGGCAGGGGCTGGGGGTTCCTGCCATCTCCCCTGGCTGGCTCCCCTCCCTTCTTGGCCCCAGCCCTGGGGGGTGGGGGGGTCAGGGGCAAGATGCAGACAAAGGCAGAGAGCAGTTCTCAGGCCCCTAGTCCTGAGTAGGGGTCAGGCCCCCCTGGACTTTTGAGGGTCCCTGTCCTTCCAATACCCTCCAAGGGGCCTGGGCCTTGGCCCTACCCAGCTAAGGCATTTGTTCAAGAAGGCTTTTTTTATAAGATATTCATCCACTTATTTTTTTAACATAAATTCATTGAATGCCTAAGTGCCAGCACTGTCTGGGCCCTGGGACGTGAGAGTTTATAGTTAGGGGAGACACAGACAAGGAACTCAATACCCTCAACTCCAAGTGTTACAAAGGGAAGGCACAGAGGGCCCTGATGCACACCATGGGCAATGGAATTGGGTCAGAGAGGAATGGTGGATTCTTGAAGAGGGAAACCTCTCAGGGGGGACCTGAGGGCAGGGAAAAGTTGGCTGAGCAGAAAGCTGGGGGTTGAGGGTGGGAGTGGGGGTGGGGGAAGCATGTGCCCGACAGAGGGAAGAGCATGGGTGAGGCTCTGAGGGGACAGGGTTTGAAATCCTAAAGGCTCCCCATCCAAATTCTGAGGCCAAACCCACGAGGCCTTCCAGGGTGAGGGCCTGGTACTCTGCTGGCTTCAGTTCCTCCCCTTCCTTCCCAAACAGCCCCTCTTCCAGAAAGAGGGCTCTGACCCCCCCTCCCTTACCCACAGAGATGTCAGCGTCTGCTGACTCAGAGCTAAAGCTGAACTTTATTCGATGCGATGTAAGAGTCCACACTGCCTGTCTGATCCCAGGGATTGGGGTGAATCCTGCCTCCGGGGCCTGGCTGTGAGCTCCTAAGAACAGAGTTCTGCCTCTTTCCTCCTCCTCCCTCCTTCCCCGGATGCTCAGTCCTGGCGCTGGGGTCACAGGGCCTTTATAAAGTGGGTATGGCAAAGCCATTGCTCGTTCTGGTGACCACCGCTCCTGTAGGGGCCTGTCCCATGCAGGCTACTGTTGTGTCTGGGATTTCTCCAGCGGGGCTTTCCAGAGCCCTCCACTCCAACACCAGAGCCCAGCATTCCCTTCACTGCTCAAGGGTCTGGGACTCATGGCTTAGGGAGCAACCAACTCTACCTCATTTTAAATCCCCCTCATGATACCTCCAACAATTGGAGTCCAGTCTGTGACGGGGAGCTCTCTCCCTTCACGTCCACCCATGAACATCTGTGCCTGTCAGAAACTGCTTCCTTCCCCAGAGGGAGCCTGAATCTGCCTCCTCAGCCTGGTTTGTTCCTTCATTCATTCAACAGTGTTGAAAGCATGCCAATTCCGTGCCAGGCAGCGTTCTACGTGATGTGCTGAGAACACAGCAGCGGGCACAATAGATAAAGTTCTGCACCTCAGGGAATCTAACACGCAGAGGGGCGGGGGGACAAAATACGTGTCATGAGTGCTGACAGGGACAACATAGTAGGGTGAGAGAAGCGACGTCAGTGGGGAGCTGGCCGTGTGAGACTGGATGGTCAAGAAAGGCCCCGGAGGAGGTGCTCTCTGAGCAGACCCTGAAGCAGGGAAAGGGGGTACCCAACCAGGCCCTGAGGAAAGACATTCGGGCTGCCCACAGGGGCCCCCTCAGCCTCAGCATCTGCAGCCAAGGCGGCAGGGAGCCAAGTCTGGGTGCAGCCCTCCCCACAGGACTCCTCCTTGAACCACACATTGCTCTGCCCCCAAAGGAACTTCCAGCGGACCCTGTGCTTCCCCCAGGGTTAGCCCAGTACCCGTGGCATCACCTCCCCCACCACAGGCCCAGGATGCAGAGGCTACCTTCAGGGAGGCCCTTAGCAGAGGTAAGGAAATGGCGAGCTTTGTGGCTCTCCCCGGGCATGGGCACAGTGGACAGAGGGCAGCCTTGTGCCCAGTACCTTGATCAGGGCTGGGCTGGGAACAGGAAGGAGGGGATCCAGAAGGAAAGAGCAGAGTTTCTATATGGCAGTGGGAAATGCCCTGGTTGTGGGGGCAGCCTACCTGGGTTTAAGCTCTGGGGCTGGCTGTGTGACCTTGAGTGATTCCCTTGGCCTCTCTGGGTCTCAGCCCCACCTCTGTCCCAGAAGGAGTAGGTCACCCAGCCTGGAGATATTTGACTGTGGGTTCTTCTCTCCCCAAGGCCCCCACTCCCTGCCCTCAATGACTTCATGGCCCAAGAATGTGGAGCCAGCACATGAGGCACTGGTTGTAGCAAGAAGGTCAAAGCCACAGGGAGTGGCTGTGACTGCCCAGTCGTCCCTCTTTGTCTTCCAGCCACCCTCCTGGCCCCCAGAGCCCCCATCCACTCTTGAGGGGGCAGGGAGGCAGGCTGGGTGGAAGATCCATGGATACTGGGTGGCCGTATGGCTCAGGCTAGGAGAAGGGAGCTACTTCTTGAGCCCAAATTACCTCCTCAGCTTGGAGCCAGAATAGCTTGGAGCTCGTATCTGCAAAATTAGCTCTGAGACATTAGGGAGGATGCCACCTGGCCAGACTGCAAGCTGGCCAGGAAAACTATTGAGAAGAGAAAGGTGGGAATGACCTGCTCCTGAAGAACTTCTCCCAAGGCCTGGCAGCAGAGTTCAGGGCCTACCGCCTGCAGTGGGCTTTATAGGGGGCCTCTACCCACAAGAGTTGGAGACTGGCACCTGCCATCAGGAGAGGAGAGGCTGGAGAGTGGAGGTGCTTAGGAGACAGACTGTAGGAGCTTCCAGAAGAGAGGAGGGAGGAGGGGGAATAAGGAGATGGCTGAGGCAGTCTTGGAGGGGGGTTCCTGGAGGGGGCCTGGAGCAGGGCCCTGAGGTCAGACAGAGTCAGCAACGGTGGCAGGAATGAGCTCTAAGTGTCTTAGGAGAGCTGAGAAGGAGAGTCTGAGAGGCAAGGAGAGCGCAGGGCAGGGGGCAGGGCTGCCTAGCTGTGGCCTATGGGAGCCCATGGGGGCACATCCTGACAAGGCTGATGCCAAGACCTAAGGAGGAGCCCAGGTAGCAGGGCGTCCCACTGGGCACAGATTTGGGGGTGGCTAAGCCCTGCTCGCTGTGGGAGGGGTCACAGAAGCCCCTGGGCTGTCAGCAGACAAAGGCCGTCAGCCAGCTGGGCCAGCATCGAGCTGCCCTGCCTGCCCCTCTGGCTGGAGCTGGCCCCAAAGGCCTTGGGATAGGGCTTCCTTCCTCCTCATGTTTTTGTTCGAGTTGATTAAATCTGAGGAATTTGTGCGTCCAGGAACAGAGGCCCGCGTGTGTGCCTTCAGCAGCCCGTGGTTATCAAATCCTCAAAGGGCAAAGTGCTCAGCGCAAAAGGAGCTGACAGTGGGTAGGAAGGAACGGGGAAGGCCAGCAGCCCCAGAACCTCAGGAACACCCTTCCCCAGGACTCCCAGCTCCTCCAGAGCACCTCCAGAACCTCAGCAATATGCCCAGAATGTTTGTAACATCACCAGAAACTCCAGAACCTGAGTATCACCTCCCATGAACCCCCAGAACTCCAGTGACATGCCAGAACCTCTAAAACACCTCAGAACCTTGGTCACCTTCCAAGAACCCTCCAACTCTGGCAGATCAAGCACAGGTTTGGACAAGATGGTCAAAACCATGCTCAGCCGCTGCAGAAGGCCCAGAGACCCCCACTGCTTACCACCCCCCCCCCCGGGCTGGCTGAACCCCGAGAGGTCTACAACACCCAACTTCAGAGTCGCAGCAGCCCGGATCCCCAGCAGCACAGCAGAGAGTGCCCAAGGTGTGCCCCAGCCCAGAAGAGTGGGGCCAGCCCATGTGCCTGCCGGTGGAGCCCATGGATAGGCAGCCAATGCAGGTTCAACCCCATGCAGGCCCCTGAGCTCTGGGGCGGCCCTTGTCTCCAGTGCACCCATGCACACACATATTGAATGGCCCCCAGCACACACACATGCCTAAATCTGGCCACAGACTGAGCTTGACCCCATGAGTAGCTGGAAAGCAGTGTTGTTGGCTGCTAAGCTCATGAGAGGGAAATGTGGATGGCTCTCTACCTCCCACCTCCCTGGCCATGTGGTGTGGGAGCATCAGAAGCATCACCTGACGTCCCCTTCCTGGAATTCTCCTGTCCCTCCACCAACAGCGTCATCATAGCACAAGGGATTCAGGCCACACTGCTCTGGCATGAATGGGGACAGTGGTGAGGAGTCAGAGGAGGGTAGCTGGCTGTTCCAGGGGAGCAGCGTGGTCTTCTCCTCCCAGAGAGCTAGGCTAGAACTGAGGGAAGATTGGGAAGAAGATTTCAGCTCAGGACAAAGGTAGCTTTCTTACTCTCACAGAGTAGTGATTCCCCCCATCAGTGGAGGCAATCAAGAAGAGGCTGGTAACATCAAGATGCTACAGAGTGTTTCCTGCCTTCAGAGGAGGACTGACCAAAAGGCCATGAAGATTCCCCCAGTTATGAGAGCCCTGGATTCTCCCTTCGCTACACGTCCTCCCTGGGGTGGTGCCACATGGTCTGGCCTTTGAGATGCAGGCTTCCTACTGCCCTCCTTCACTGAGGACGCTGACTGCTGGGCAGATCCCCTAAGTTCTCTCTCCTTGTTCCCTGACAAACATAAGACATGGCTCTCCATCAATCTCTTGCCCACAAGCAGACCCTACTCAGACACGACTCTTCTGATGTCTCCCTGCCTTTTGGAGTTCACACTAGCTCCCCAGTGTCCCCCAAGTACAGCCATCTCTAGGTCTGCAAGCTCATCCCTCAGAGTTATGCGGCCCTACTGTTCCTGCCCCCTTTCTGCCTCCAAGCCTTTGTTCATGCTCTGTCCCTGCCGGGTGCCTTCTCCCTGCTCCCCAACCTGTTCCATTCCTACCTGGCCCGCAAGGCTGGGCTCCAGCCTCACCTCCACCAGGCGTTCTTGACCTCTCTCTCTGTATCTCTTCCTTCTCCTTATCGATCACCCTGGGGAGTCCTGTCCCTCCAGGAAGGCAGAATGTTCCCCAGCAGCTGGGGAGTCCTCTGAGCGCCAGCACCAGCTTGCCTGGGACCCTGGAGGGACAGCTGGCTGTGCAGTCTCAGTAGCTGGCCCAGCAGAGTCCCCAGCACCTGCTTTAAAAGGTGTTTGATCTCCTCCCGGAAAGGCAGCTCTCCTTCCCTCCAGCTCTGGCCCTGCCCCTCCTCCTGAACCCCCTCCCTGGCCTCCCGCCTCCCCAGGCCTCCTGCCTGTGATTCCAGGATCAGAGAAGCCCACCCCACCCCCACCTCTGCAGCTCAGGCCAGAGCAGGGCTGGGGCCCCACACAGCACACAGGGCAGCTTGTCTCCGGAGGAGCCTCTCCACCCAGCAAGCCATTTGCCCGAAACTTGATCTCCTTGGCCCTCGGAGTCACCTCATCGTGGAGAAGACTGTGCAGGGTGTCTGGCTGACTTTCCCCAGCTGTGGCCCCGGATGGGCTCGGGAACCCCCTACCCTCATTTGTCACCATCCATCACTCCCTGGGGGCCATTGCTTGATGGATTGCACCAAGCCGGAGGGGAGCCACCAGCTAAGCTTTTAATAACCCGATCAGCATCCTTCTGTGGCCTAGCTGGGCTGAGGGCCCTGACTGTGGGAAGGGGGGAATTGTCACACTTTCATGGGCCTTTGGGGCTCAAATTTCAGGTATGATCCACTCCAGGTGGAGAGCCAAAAGGCTCTCAGAGAGCTTTCTCTTCACCTCCTCATCGCCTAGCTCTCTAAAGAAAAAAGCCTGAGACTCTGGGGCCTGCTGCTCCTCCCCAGCACATTCCTGCAACCCCCAAGGCTGCAGGAACAGTCACCCCTGTTCCCTGTCCCCTGAGCTGAGGTTTGGCTCAGGCTCGCCATGCTCTCCCCTCCGCCTCCTGGAGGAGGTGCCCTGGGTGGGAGTAAAGAAGACTGGGGAAGGAAAAAGGGCTCAGAGGTGCTAAAATGTGGTGCTGCAGGAGGTAGGGAGGGGAGGGAAGGGATAAGTGTGGGTACAAGAAGCAGGGTCCTAAATTCCCAGGAGAAGGACACCTGGGGAGGCATCTTCTTCCTCCTCAAAGGAGAAAGGGGGTACAGTTAAGAAAAGGGTAGGGTAGCCCAAGGAGCACAGGCTTTAGGATGTGAGATTAGCTTCCAATGATGGTGAAGAACCTGGAACAGACGGCACAGCAGAGAGGATGGTCCCAGGGCTGTGCCTGCTCTGTGAGAGAGAGGGAGGGAGAGAGAACAGCTCAGGCCAAGATGGGAGGGGTCTGCCAGCTCTGACCTAAGCGACATTTCCCCATGGAAAAGAAGGGTTTTTACATAGAAAGGGTTAAACCGACAGCACAAAGAGAGCATTAACCTTTGGCCCATTCTTAGGAATCTATCCTCAAGAAACACTTGCATATATAAGCAGAGAAGATGCCCAAGGCTGTTTGTAATGCAAAAAATTGGCAACAAGCCCAATATCCATTGATAAGCTTTGATAAGTCTATAGGCAAGGCACTAGTTAGCTGTCACAAGGAATGAGGTACCTCCTTATGGACTGGCCTAGCAGAACTCCAAGACAGAGTGCCAAATGACAAATAACATGGACGCAGGTTGCTGAGCAATACATAGATCGCCATCCCATTTTGTGTTCCTTTAAACTGAGGATACATATGTGTGTGTAAATACATAAAAAATGAATCTGGCAGACACACAGCAAACTGTTCATAGAGGTTGCACTCAGGGGAGAAATGAGTTTGGGAAAATGAAGGGGGATTTTTCACTTGTTTGACATGTACATTTAAAAATTATCTAGCTAGGCAGTTATCCACAGTAAGCAAAAGGAAAACATTGTAAGGCTGTGTTGAAGCCTACTGTGAGTGAGCAGCTGTGAAAGCATCACTAAGCCATGTGGAATGGATTCCGTCCCCAGCCTAGTAGTGCACATTCTCCAGCATCCCTTAAAGCTGGATGCAGCCCTGAGACTAAGGATTGGCCAATGAGATGGAAAAAGAAGTGCTAAGTATAACTTCCAAAGAGAGGTGTTCTTTAAAACAGAGGTGTTTTCTTTCCTCCCGTCCTCCTTCTACTCAGCTGAAATGCAGTTGTGATGGCTGGATCTCAAGCGGCTTTCTTGGACTATGAGGAGGAGGTCATGAGTTAATGAAGATAGAGTAGTAAGTTAGTTGCAAAGACAGAGACTGAACTAAGGCCAGATCTTAGGGCTTGAGGAGACCTCAGAGACCCCTGTTCTACCCATATCACCATCATATCCAGAGGAAACCAAGGCCCAGAGAGGTCACATGGTGTGCCAGGGGCAGTGACTGAGCTAGGAGAAGTTTTGCCAGAGATTCCCACCACCACTTCATTTGCATGCACACGTAGAGCTCATGGCTCTTTCACCAGAAACCGCCCTTCCCAGAGCTTGGACGCTGCTCCATTCTGTGGCTGGGGGACCCCCTCTGGGGCCCAGGCCTAGGGGTGGGGCAAAGACCCCCAGAGTTGGTTAAGTGGCAGGCCTGGGACACAGCCCTCAGCATTAGGTCTGATAAGACAGTAGAACTCTGCCCACCGGTGCCCACTGGTGGGTCTGTCTGTCAGTATCTGCAATTTGGCTTCTTTCTCTCTCTGTATCTCTCTGCCCTTCTGTCTGCCTGTCTGTCCCAGTCCATCATTCTCTCTTTCCATCCTTATTATTGTCTCCCTCTATGCCACTCTCTCTCTGTCTGACTCACTCTCCTGTCTCCTATCTTTCTGTCTCTCCTTCTAATTCTCTGTGTCTGCCTCATTCTTTCTCTGTTGATCTGTGTCTCTCCCTATACTCAGTCTTTGCCTTTCTGTTTCTCTCTCCTGCTCTTTGTTCTGTTTCTGTCTCTGAGCCTGACTGTGAAGTTTGTCTCTCCTCCTAAAGGTTTTAGGTGGTACCTTTTCTTGGGCTGTGTTGTGTGCTGACTTGGTGCTGCCCCTGCCAGCTCCTGCCCCTTCTCTCCCCCTTACCTGCCCTGTCCGTCTCTGGCGCTGTAGGAGGACTGGCACTGCTCTGAGAACCCCCACAGTCTGTAGGGTCTTGAGTCCTTAGAGCCAGCGGAGCAGCTGGGCAACTGGCACCTGGGCACACAGAAGACAAAGGTCAGTGCTGCCGATGCTGCCCAAGAGTCTGGCTCCCTCTCCTTCCTGCCACCCCAGGAACTTTATCCCTTCTGAGGGAGGCTGGCAGGGCGAGCTCAGGGATCACGCGGGCAGCCCCAGCTCCTGCTTGACTGAAGGCGAGAGCTAGAGGGCTTTGGGCATGACCCGAGACTCTCTTGACAGTGCTCCTGATGGGGCCAGAGGCATGGGGACTAGATCAGAGTCACCACTCAGAGAAGAGAGCTTCAAGGGAGCCAGGCCCTGGCCCTAAGCACCACAGTCAGTGGAGGGAAGAGACCAGGCTTCTCAGTTTGCTTTTACCACTTACCAGCTGAGTGACCACGAAGGAGGCCCTTCCCTGCTCTGGGCCTCAGTTTCCCCATCTGTGCGATGGAGAGAGGCTGGCTGCTGGGCTTCACGTTGCCTGTCTGAGTCTGCGATTCTATCACCCCGTGAGCCTCTAGTACTGTGGACTTGAAGGGGGTGGGGTGCGGGCCTGGGACGCTTCCACTGTGGGGAGGAGGCTGCTGGAGGGGGCTGGGTACGGAAGTCTCATATGGAGCCATGATGATCATGTGATCACACTGGCCTGGGAATCAGGAGGCCTGATGTCCAGGTCCACCCCTTCACCCACCCACCAGATCTCTCGCACCTCTGCTTCCCTGTCTGTAGGAGGGGATAATAGTCCCAGCCCCCAGGCCCTTGGGAGGATCCAGGAAACTCACAGATGTCCCTGCCGGGAGCATTCAGCTCTGCGCACAGGGAGTGGGGTGAGGTGAGAAGGAGTTGGAGATGGGTCTTTGAGGATGGAGGTCTGAGGGCCCACAGGAGCCGTGAGGGGTGTCAGCGGCGGAGGCTGAAGGAAGCCATTGTGGGAAGCAGGAAGGGCCCTCTGGGGTGGGCTAATTACGGGCCCAGTCTCTTCCAGACAAAGCAGTGGCCTCTGAGTGGTGATTCTTCCAGGGAAGAAAGAAGACTCGAGGGCCCCATTAAGGCCTTTCATGGTGGGACTGCCGAGGTCTGTTTCCTCCTCTCCTCACCCCACACCCCACCCCTTCTTGACTCCTTCTGTGGGAGCTAGGCCTCTGCCTGGAGTTTAATCCTTGAAAACCACAGGAGGCTGAATCAGGGAGGCAGCTGGGAGCGGAGCAAATCCTAGGAAGGGAGTAGGGATCCGGTTCTGCTCTGCTATTCTGGGCTCAGTTTCTCCAGCTGTAGAATGGGAGTACTATCCAGTCCTGACCTGCTAAAATTCACTGAGGTCCCCAGACTTTCTCTGTGGAACTGAGACCAGACCCAGAGAAGCCTGAGCATTAGGAACTACTGCCTCCTGCCCTGCCACTTACCCACCACGCTGCTGCCCTCCCTCCTGAGCACCTGCCAGCCCACCAAGGCACCAGGATGCATCTCTGAGTCCAAGTGTGGGTCAACAGCCCAAAGGGGTCTTCACTTCTCACAGATGGAACCCAGATGAAATAGCCAGAAGAACCACTTCTTATTCTTTTCTGCACAAGCAGAAGCTGGGTCAGGTTTGTCCATCAATTTGTTTATCCTTCCGTTCATTCATTCACTCATTCATTCATTCTAAAAGGCTTTAATGGTCCCCCAGGCACCTATCCCTTGGCCAGCCCTGTTCTGGGCACACAGAGATGATCTCTGAGGGAATGTTCAGTTGAGTGTGGGCCAGTCGTCATTTGAGACGGGAGAGGAAGGTGCAGAGCATGACAGAGGAGGGAGTCACTAACCCTGTTCCAGAGGAAGAGTCTCTTAGCCAGTCTGGAGGATGAGCAAGGTGACATCAGGTGGGACCAGGCAGTTTGAGCAGAGGAAACAGCACCTGCAAAGGCAGAGAGGGAAGACAGGGCAGGCCTGGCCTGGGCAAAAGCGAGCTTTCCCTGGACATCATGCTGAGTGAAATAAGCTAGTCACAAAAGGACAGACGCCGTGTGATTCGACTTACGTGAGGTGCCTCGAGTAGTCATATTCCTAGAGGCAGGAAATAGAATGGTGGTTGCCAGGGGCTGAGGGTAAGGGAAACGGGGAGCTGCTGTTGAATGGGCATAGAGTTTCAGTTTCACAAGATGAAGACTTCTGGAGCTTGGTTGCATGACAATGTAAGTATACTTAACACTATTGAACTGCACACTTAAAAATGGTTAAGATGGTAAACTTTATGTTATGTATATTTTACCACCACTTTTAAAAAAGTAACCATACACACGCACCAAAAAAATGAGGCTTCCCCAGAGACTGAGTGGGGGAGGGGAGGCCAGCAATGGGAGGCCTGGGGGTGTCAGATGTGGAGGGCCCTCAAAACAGGCTAAGACCAACACAGTCACCTCAGCTCCTTTGTAGAAAGTTCGAGGGAGGGAAAGAAGGAAGCTGAGGGGAAGAGAGGAGTGTTAGCCTCCACTTTCGGGACAAACCTACTAGGAAGAAGGGTTGCCCGCATGGGGATGCTTGCAGGGGTGTGGGGCCGGGTGCAGTGCACAGAGGCTGGCCCTCGGGCAGGGGAAGTGACTCCCATCTTGTGACATCTCTGGAGGTCACTACAAACATGCAAAGGAAGAGAGCCCCTTCCACGGAATCACTGGATCTCCAAGGCCTTAGACCCAGAAGAGGCAAACCATGGCCTCGGGACCCAGGCTGGTGGGCCAGGCCTAGCAGTTTAGGCAAAGGTTTCCAGGGAACCTCTGCCACCCACCCTCTTCCCCAAATGGCCAGACTGTGGCCTTTCCCAATATGACTTACAGAATTTCAGACTGCCAGAGCTGTGGGAAGACTCATCCACCTGACTCCCACCCATTGTACAGATGGGGCCTCTGACACCCAGAGAGGGAAAGGGAGCTGCAAGTCAGGTGACTAGAACCCTGGTCTTCTAAAGCCTGTTTGCTTCACTTTCTCCACGGGGGACCCGAAGACACTGAATTTTAGTTATTCCAGAGGAAGTCTTTGGCTGGGCTGGCCAGTACCATTTTTAGACTGCTTCTCTCTTACTTTATGAAAATGATGCATTCTAGTCAAGATGACTTCAAATGAACTCTTTTCAATGAAATCTATGCTGTCCACAAATGTACTCTTTAGACTCAGAACTGTACTTCTACGGTTTTAGGGTATAAAAGTCCCTAAGAGTATGAATTTCAATCTCTGAGCCAGTCCCAGGACATGTTTAGTAGGAGAAAGCATAGATGGACTTAGACTCTCTAGGTTCAAATCTCAGCTCTGCTTCTTGCTAGCCATGTATTCTGAGATTCTCTCAGCCTCAAATTCTTCACCTGTAAAATGGGGATAATTATATTTACCTCAGGGAGCCATATAGAGTGCCTGGCACCCAGTAGCTGCTCAATGATGAGTATCATAAATGATGATGATGATGATACTGGATAAGAATGAGAATGATGGTGATGGAGGTGATGGTGGTGATGGTGCTGGTGGTGGTGATGGTGATAGTCCTGGTGGTGATGATGGTGGTGGTAGAGATGGTAATGGTGGTGGTGATGGTAGAGATCTTCTTATGAAGAGTGTCCAGAATCTCCCCTCCCCCACTGGATATCAGCAAGACCCAAGATCAGGAAGGATGGGTTCCAGCTTGACAACTCTTTGGTATAAGAAGCTCTGAGCTCTCTGTAAAGTGAAGCTGTGCCTCATATTATGAGTTTTGAATAAGAAGGTAAACTGGTTCCAGAAGCAGGTGCTATGGGCATGCTCCTGAGGAACAGACACTCTTCCCTTGAGATGCACCCCTGCACCCAACTCAAGACCTCCTGGGAAGGAAGAGGCATGTGGTCCTCACCCGTGTACTCCTCACACCAGTTCACCTCGTCCCTGACCCTGCTCTAATTTTTTCCATAGAACTTATCTTCTGGCATACATTACAATTTACTTATTTTCTATATTTAGAGCTTATTTTCATTTGTCCCCACCTCCCTCCCCTACTAGAAGATAAGCTTCAGAAAGGCAGGAAATCTTTGGTTCGCTGCTGTATTCCAAAAGCCTAAAATAGTGCCTGGCACACAGTACATGCTCAATAAATATTTGTTGAGTGAACAAAATCCCGCCTAAAAGGGAGGGGTCAATGGCCGCCTTTGTTACCCAGGGCAGACCCAGCTTCCTGGCTTGTTACCTGGGTTCCAAACAAACAGAGAGGGGTGGGTGCGGCCCTGAGCACCCAGCGTGTAGGCTTTCAGACTGGGCCCAGGCTGGGACTGTGGGCCGTGCTCAGCCCGGGGGGTCCGTCCCTGACATGGCCACGGCCTTCAGGGGGCCTGAACCCTGGGTCCCTGCAGGCCAGCTGAGCCAGAGGCTAAGGGCCGAGGAGAAGACACTGGACTTGGAGTTCGAGGTCTTGAGTGTGGGGTTTAATGAGGAGGGCAGATACGCCCTGCAGCTGTCAGTTGAGAACCCCCTGCAGGCCAGCTCTGGGGCTGGGGTGCAGCTGCAGGTAAATGATGGGGACCCCTTCCCTGCCTGCTCTGCTGTCACCGATGTCATTGAGCAGCAGGATCCTGGCCAGAGCCTCACCCTCACCAGGAGCAAGTTTGTCTTCACTTTGCCCAAAGGTATGAAGTAAGGGTGGGGTTTGAGGGGAGAGAAGGACCCTCCAATTCCTGCCCCAGCCCCTGTCAGGGACCCCAGGGGGCCTCAGAGAAACCGGGAGGGGCAAGGTCAGCACTCTAGACTGAATCCTGAAGCTCTG
Source organism: Equus quagga (assembly GCF_021613505.1). NCBI lineage: Eukaryota > Metazoa > Chordata > Mammalia > Perissodactyla > Equidae > Equus > Equus quagga. The sequence continues at coordinate 2,750,529 of NW_025796915.1, read as the reverse complement.
CCAGTGTGACCGTGCGCAAATGCTGGCCCTCTGTGAGCCCCTGCCTCCTTCAGGGTGACATGGGGATGCTGATGCTGGCCACACAGGGTGAGGTGAGGAGGAAGTAAAAGGACAGATGAGGAACGGCTTTATGAATTTACAAGAGCTGAGCACACAGCAGGTGTGGGGACAGTCCCACTGGATGTCACACTGAGCACCATTAGAGCTGGCACCCTGAGTGTCCAGCCCTGAGTACCACTGCACTGTGGGTATGAGGGTGGACAGAGAGGTGGAGACCCCGGCCCTGCCTTCAGGAAGTTTCCAGATCAGGTGGCGAGGCAGGAATCCCAGAGAACAGTTAAGTGATCTGGAAGGAGCAGAAGATCCATGCCTAGACTGTGAAGCCATCCAGGCAGGCTTCCTGAAGGAGGAGGGATATGAGGGAATGGGGAAACCAAGTCCCAGGACTTCAGGTGGCCAGAGATCAGGGATGGGTTGAACTCTTCCCTCTGGGTGGCAGGACCTAGGACCACCTCACAGGCTAAGAGCCCTCCTCTCCCCCTTCAGTAAAGGGAGGTGGCGGGGGCTGGGGCCTGTGGGGCGGTCACCCACCAGGGAAATCTTAGCCAAGCCTGACTTCAACATAAAGGCCAGGCAGCCCATGCCTGTCCTCCTCACCCGCTGAGGGAGGCAGGGAGACCATAGCTTGTCCCTGAGCTCCATTTCTCCCCACCCAGGGTTCTGCAAGAACGATGGGCAGCATGATGCCCAGCTGCGGGTGGAGGCACTGAGGCTGGGCGGGGCCTCAGGAAGCCCGGCCCAGCGGGTGGGCGAGGCCATCTTCCCCATCTACCCACGCCCAGACCACCCACGCATGAACATCTCTGCGCTGGAGCATGAGGATCTGTACCGCTACTGTGGCAGGCTGGCTCTGCTCCGGGCCAGCGCCGACCCCACGGCCCGCCACTGCGGGGGCCTGGCCTACAGCGTGGCCTTCCACGTGCACCGGGCCCCTCAGCCTCCCTCCTCCAGCTGTTTTCTGGACACCGGCCAGCCAGAACCGACATCACCACGCCCAGAGCCCCAGCTGCCCAGGCTGCAGGTGGGTGACCTGGGTCCCAGCTCAGGTTCTGGCATCCCTGTTCCCCAGTTAGAAGACCCAGCATTTCTGATGAGCCTGGCTGTCCCCATTCCTTCACTGAGCAGAGCGGCAGAATTTCCCAAGTTTGCCTCAGTCAGTTCTGGAGAATGTGCAGCCTGAGGATGGACACACCAAGTCCCACTTTGAAGGGAGAGACAGAGAAGGGAACAAAGGCCGCACAGAGCGGAGACACTACTGGGTAGGGTTTCTTTTGCCCAGTGGGTGAGTGTCCCCTGGGACCCTTCAGCCCCCAAACTCAATCTCACACGTTCTCACCAGGTTTTGAGGGAGGCCCAAACTGACCGTGAGACGGAAATCTCTGTGTGTCCACCCTCCAGCCCTCTCAGCTCCCACCACAGCCAGGAGGGACTCGGTCCTGAATCTGGGCCCCGGCAGCCTCAGGCCTGCGTGAAGGAATCTAATCCTTGTCCAAGCTGTAGGAGGGTTCCCCATTGTGGCCGTGCTCTGCAACCAGGCGGTGTGTCTGGTGGGCCTCACAGCCGGTACAGGTGGAAACTGGTAGAGCAAGTAGCAGCCCATTTCACAGGTGGAGAAACTGAGGATCATCCCCAAGGATGCTTGATTCCATTTAATGCAGACAATATTTCCTGAGGACCTTAGTGCATGGAATCCAAAGCTATATCAGTCCCTGGGCTCAAGGTGCCACCTGACTTGAAGACAGGCACAACGTGGGCATCATATGGTCCTGTAAGGCATACGCTGGAAGGAGAGCTCTAGTGAGGGAGTGGGCGGGTCTGATTTTGCACCCTAGGAAAGACTTTTCAGAAGAGATGCCATTTGAGAGGAATCTTTCATTCATTCATTCATTCACTCATTTATCCATCAAACATTTGCTAAATGCTAACTCTGTCAGACTCCATGCTACGTGGGTAAGATTTAGGGATGGCATTCTAGGCTTTGAGGAGGATATTCCAGGAGGAGGGACAAGAATAAGCTGACTGAGGAGAAGGAAAGGGTTGGCTGGCAGCAGCAGGAGCTGAGGTTGAAACCAAAAGTTTGCAGGCAGAAGATACCTGGCTCTCCTGCAGCACCTCTCTCCCAGCAGAGCGCTGGTCTGGGGCTGAAGTGGAGCCCAGGGTGGTGGGCTGAGTCAGCCTAGAAGAGAGCTGATAGGTGAGAGAAAGAGGAGGGAGTCAGGGTACAGTGGCAAAAGCGCTGGGTGGATATTCAATTCAGGAGGCAATGGGGGACCACCAGAGGGGTTTGTGCAGGAGAAGGACATGATGTGAGCTGTGGTTTAGACAGTGATCTGGCAGCATGTGCCAGGAGAACTAGAAGGATGGACCAGGGACCCAGGGGCCAGCTTCTCTTGCCCAGGTCTCAGCCTGTTATATGGACCACTTTCACCTCTGTTCGTTCATTCATTAGTCAGTCAATTGACAAATACTTTTGACCACTATTGCATGCCCAGCTCTGTGCTGGGTGCTGAGGATACAGTGGTGGGTTTGTGAGTGAGACGGATGGTACCTGGGTTCCTACATGACATTCTCTTCCCTCAGACTGCAAGCTGCCTGACTTCAGGGCCTGGCCCCTGGCCCCTCTGTCCTACAGTTTGTCACAGGACTAGACACGCAAGAGGCTCAGAGCTCAGGGAGAAGTGGTCGCCTGCTCCCCAGGTCCCAGCATGCCCTGGCCACCCTGAGCCAGGGGCCACGTGGACAGCTCTTTGCAGGCTGCAGCTCTGAATGCATGCAAGGGAGGGGGAGGCTGCTGCAGGGAAGGGGGACCTTGGGACGACTGAGCCATCCTCAGCAGCTCTAATTTCTGTTATTTAACGCCATCATCTCCCTGCCATTCTCCCTCTCAAAGTGTCAGATGTCTGCTTCTACCAAGACAAGAAAATGGCTTTCAAGGGAGAGGAAAATCGCTTCCCCCTGGGGGTCAGCAATCACAACCCTGACTACAGGGCCGGGAAGCTGGTGGGGGAACAGACAATGGAGAGGAGTCCTTCAGAGAATAGAGGACTGTTTCTTTCAGGTCAAGGGAACTCATCCAGTGGCTCAGCCTGAGGAAGCCAGGCACCTTTCTGGTGCTGCGACTTGGAGGTCCAAAGACACAGGTGGAAGAGCAGCAGCAAAACCAGGCTCTCAGTGAGGACTCGGGCCGCGTGCTATCCTTTGGGCCTGTGGCCAGCTCCCTGGGGAAGTGGATGTGGCCTAGAACCACAGGGACCCTTGAAATCATCCTCCCTCTCCTCCTTGCAGATAGGGAAAATGAGGGAAGGACTTAACCCAGCTCTCTTTGGTTCTCAGCTGAAGAGGAGGTGAAAGGGATCTGAAAGGGGAGTAGGTCTGGGTAGTGAGAAGAAAAGGCAGCAAGCAAGAAGGATGGAGAGGAGAGGAGGGAATTGCATTCTTGGGTGCAGCCCAACTTCAGCCATATTCAGTTCAAGGCCAGGAATGAGTAGACCCAAGGCTGCCTCCTCCAGGAAGCCTTCCCTGCATTGATCTTGTCTTTTCCAAACTATCCTCAGTCCTGTCTGCATCAGGCATTTCAACCATTGAATCTGTTCAATTTAGAACGTTATTGTAAGCTCACAAGTTGTTCTCCAACTTGTATATCATTTTTAAAAAGCACAACTGATGAGGGTCATGAGATGAGGAGTAGGGTAACAGTGGGGCAGGGGGGCAGGGGGATTAGGAATGCAATGAAGAATGAGTAGTGAGCAGGAGGCAGGGCTTAGAGTGAGTTTCAATGGCTGACTGAATCTGAATCACTTTGCTTTTCAGCCATGCCCCACAGGTCACATAGTCCTAATGGCCTCCCCAGTGCTGGTCCCAGCCTTTCCAGAATCCTGGAGACTCTGCTGGAACAATCAATTCCCCTGAGCTAACATTATATGAACAGTGAATGCCTTCCCTTCTGCTGTCCTCAAGTTGCCTCCTCTGCGTGTGTGTGTTGGGGAGGGGGATGAAGGACATATGCCCCAGGATGTTTCCAACATGTACAGTCACAGACTCCAGGATAGAGATCACCCTCTTGGCCCCTGACCCATGAGTGGGGGGCTGGGACGTGCAGGCAGGGGCTGCAGAGGATGTTTACCAAGCATGGGAGGGAACCAGCTCCAGGCATCCTTTCCGGGCACAGCTCTGGCAGACTCATCCTGTCCCCTGAGGCTCCCTGCTTCGCCCCTTGGCAGGTTTGAGACCACATGGCTGTGCCACACCAGGGACCCCAAGGCCCTCCTTTCCCAGGAGAAGAGGGAGTCTATCCGACCAGAATGAGGGTGGCCTGTCCAGTGCAGAGGGGGCAGAGTGGGTCCCGAGGGTGAAGGAGACAGCGAGGTGCAGGCCAAAGCCGGGCTGCTGGGCTGGCTGGGGGGCCCACTCCTCTCTTTTAAAGGTGAATGTGGCCTCCTGGAGGGTTGGGGGGCAGGGGGAGACCACAAGAGCCTTGGGTCTGGAGCTGCAGGGCCTTCAGGGGCCACATTGCTCCTGGTACCTCACTCACCTCTCCAAGAGATCCTGCAGGTTTAGAGACAACCTCCCACAGGCAGGACTGTTTAAGAGGGAAACTTTTGGCTGGAAATTCCCAGTGATGAAATTTCTGGGAAGATGAACTTAAAAATTCCTTGCTTGCAGCTTTGGGAGCCATCCTGGGGACTCCTTCCCTCTAGGCCCAGAGCTTCTCCCGCAGGGCTCAGAGTGGAGGGGAGAGAAGGAGGGCTGTGGTGCCCGCCCTCCCCCATTCCCTCCCTGACATTCACCTCTTCCAAACAATCGCAGTTTTGTTTCACGGAAACGATTCCATTCCCCAGAGCCTTTTAAATGATGCTTTCAAGGGTCTTTTTTTTTATTCTTTCCATTTAAAACACTTTTTTTTTTTTTTGCCCTGGAGGGGAAAAGAAGAGAAGGGAAAGCTAATAAAGCAATCACCAAATGCTGAGCACCTGGCTCTAAGCCTGTGGCTTCTGACTGTGGCTTTGGCACCAATAGGCTGGGGGCTTCCATTAAGGAGAAGTGGAGGGGAACAGAGCAGTCAGGGGTTTGCCTAGCTCCCCTCTGCCCTCTATCCCTAAACTCTGTCCCCACCTCTCTCTCCCTTTGTTGCCTCCCTGCCTCCCCCTTCCTCCCCTCCCCTCCCCCTTCCTCCCTCCCCTCCCCTGCCCACCTCTGTGATTCTCTCAGTCCTTTTCTGGTTGAAGCTCCAGCCTTGCCCTCTCACGCCCCTAAGCATCTTCCTGCCGGTCAGCTGGCCAGCGCACTCCGGATCTTCATTCTCCTCCCCTCTTTGCTCTGCTTTTAAATTCATTATGCCTTTTATTGCTCGCTATTGCATACACTATTTCTATTGCCCTGGAGACTGGAATGGTTCAGGCGGGGAAAGGCCCACAATGTGGATCTCATTAACTTTACTGCCCCTTTCATCTCTGGTGGGGGCGGGGAGCTGGGCACCTCTTTGCTCTCCCTTCCGCTTGGTACCAGACCTCTGGAGTCCCTGTCGGTTTCCCTCATCTTGTGAAGCTTTGCCTTCTGTCACTCCCTCCCACTCTCCTTGTGGCGGGGGTCTCACAGGTGGGGAGAGAGGCTCTGGGAGGCAATGCCTGGACGCTGCTGACAGAGTGGTGGGAGAAGGGAAAGTGAGAACAGGTTAGACCAGGACGGCTAGTTCCCTAATGCCCCCGTCCCTCTGTGCTGGGACGTGTCGCCCCTCCTCCTCCCTTCCAGTGCTCCATCAAATACAGAAGATATGAGCAGGTTAGCTCCTCTTTGCAAATGAGGCAGTTTTATGGGCTTTAGAAAAACACTCCAATTGTTCCCTCAATTACCCAGAGTGGATTGAATATATTAATCTCTCTCTTAACTCGAGTGAGAGACTCAGCTGCTGCCCCTCCCCCAGCTATGAGCGCCCCTCCCCCAGCACGTGCAGGAGTGACTCCCAGCCCACCCCTCTAGGCCTCGGCCCTGAGCAGGTCAGCCTGGGTCCGGCCTGTCTCTAATACACACACACACACACACACACACACACACACACACACACACACACACGCACGCGCGCACACACGCACACACGCACACACGCACGCACGGCGGACAGCTGCTTTACATTTCTCTACCAATTTTCATTGATTTTCTCCTTTGCTGCTATTTGGAAGGGACTTTTCCTTGAGTAAACTTGATCACAGGGGTGAGGGGCGAGGCAGGTGGGAGGGGGACTTTGGGCGGCTCCCCCTTCTGCTCCTGTGACAACTGCCTCCAGCTTAAACACACTCTGCCCCAGGCAGCTGAGCCCGTTAAAAGCTACCTGAGGTTTCCCTTTGTAGCTCGATTTTCTTTTATTTCAGGGGAACAAAGGCACTGTCAAGGCTTCCCAGAGCACTGTCACCAGGCAGGGAGGGGTGTAGACTCGTCACCATGGTGGAGGGCTGAGGCTGGCAGGAGAGGTGGGGCTGGGCCCAAGGAGGGTGGGCTGGGGGATGTGGCCAGCCCCTCTCAGGAAGAGAAGGGCCGTTGGCTAAATGTCCTGTACCACAGTTACCCTGCAGGCCGCCTGCTGTCCCCACTTCCACCTCAGTGGCACTGAAGACTTTCTTTTAGGAGAAAGACCTAAAAGGAAACCTCAGAGGTCCCTGGGCGGAGTGGATAAGACCTGAAAATATATAAGTTTCGGGGGGTGGGGGGTCCCATATTTGTGTCCTTGCCCAAGCCAGTCCCTTCATCATCACCCCGCGTGGTTTCCAAGTTGTCTGTATATGCCTTTGGAGTCCTATCAGGGTCAGGGCTGGGAGCTCAGTGGGGTGGGGTATAGGAGAGTTTTGGGGTTCAGCCAGCTTACAGTGGGAGGCAGTTCACTGGGGTCAGGTGGACCTGGGTTCCGAGCAGTCTGTGGCATTTATTTAGTAGCTGTGCAACCTTATGCAGGTGACATAACTTCCCTGAGCCTCCATTTCCACATATGTAAAATAGGGGAGAGCAATTCCTGTGGTCTGTCTTGCTGGGAGGATTAAACGCGCTGGCTTATGGTTCCCCCAGCCCTGCAGGAAGTGGTTAATAAACGCCTGCAGTTCCAGTAGCAAGTTTAGACGTCTACATTGGGCTAAGCAGTGGGTCTGGCCTCAGTTTCTGCACCTAGACAATGGAGTTGCTCCTTCTTGCCAAGCTGGCCTCCCAGGGGAGGGGTATGGGGAAGAACTTGTGAGCCCCATTGTCTCAGGCTTTGGGGTGGAGGGGTGGGGGTGGGGGGGTGGCAGGAGGGCTACTCTGGGAGGAGGCCCCATTAGCAGATTGTTGTAAGGAGCACACCAGACAGCTCTGCTGCCCCTCCCCCATCCCTGCCTCCCCCTACTCTGCCCAGGGCCTGCTGCTGACTCACACCTCCTGGAGGCCCTGTTCGTGTGCATTTGTGGTGTGTGTGGGGGGGTGGGTGAGGGGGATTTGGAGAGAAAAGGGGTACCCACCTCTGACATCCTCCCAGCCAGCCCCAGAGAGCAGCTGATGGCCCCAGGGCAGGGCACCGTGGTGGTCTTCTCATCTCCAAAGATCACCTCACAGGGAAAGGAGGGAGAGTCCAATTATTGTGCCTTTTAGGGTCATCTCCCTCTTCTCTCCTTCACTTACACCCCTGGAAGGAGGATGTACCCCGAACAGAGACTCCGAAACACAGCCCCCCTCATGCAGACACACAGGAACACATATGTGCAGTGTACCCAGACCCACACAGCCTGACATGCAGAGACACCCCCCCATCACAAAGAGAGAGTCACCCTGACTCACTGATGGACACCATGAGGCACACATGCTCCCACACCCAGACCCACACCTCCTTGGGCCCCCCAGGTTTCATCTCCATACAAACCCCCCAAGTACAGCCTCTACCAGAGGAGGAAGAGGCTTCAGGGATGTGGCATGTGTGATGTATGAGGTGAAATTAAAACCCCATGCCAAACCAAGCTTTAATAACTGATCTTTAATCAAACAGCAGATGGGGAAGGGCAGCAGGGAGGGAAGGCTGACAGCCCCTGTCGGACTGCCCAGGTCCTGGTCAGGGGTTGTCCTGTCAGGAGTCAGCGGAGACGCCACAGCCTGAGTCCTCGGCTGGTTCTGCAGAGTCCCTGGGCTCAGCAGCAGTTGAGGCCAGCAGGGACCAGCCCCATCCTAGGATGGATGGAAGATGAGTGGGGGATACCCTTCTTCCATCTGGATCTGACAGCCAGCCCTGGAGTCCAATGGTCCAACCTCCTTGGCCCGGGTGTTCCTCCATCCATCCATCCATCCATCCATCCACCTGCCTGTCCATCATCTATCCAGTCCCCCAGCAGTAAATGAGGGAGCTGTATCCCCTAGCCCTTGCGGAGCTGGCAGGCTGGGCAAGGAGAGGAAATAGGAGGAGTTGGAGGACAATGACTTTCCAAGCTGACTGTGAGGGCTCCTGGGACTTGTGGAGGAAGTGATGGGCATGAGCTGGATGGTCATCAAAGACTCAGTGTGCTGTAGGAAAACCAGTTCTGGCGGGGAGTCAACGACCTTGGTTTAGGATCCCGTTTCACAGTTGCATAAGAGCTGTTTGACTTGGAGCAAACCCCTTACCTCCCTGGGCGTCAGGTTCCTCGCCTGCACGATAAGCAGAGCCAGTGTGCACTGAGGGGGAGGGTGTGAGGCTCACGTGAGGAGGAGGGTGGGAAATTGCTTGGTTCATTAAAACCCACCTCACAGATGTCAGTGGACATCTGCTCCCTGCCTCAGAGAATGGGGAGGATTCCAGCGGAGACTGAGGAGAGTGGTTTTCAAGAGGAGAGGACAGTGTGAGCAAAGGAGTGGAGGCAGGAACATGGAGGTGTGTGAGGGAACAGCAAGCAGGGAGAAAGGATCAAGTGGAGAGAGCACGTTTACGGGATGGGGGAGTTGCAGGGAATGCCAAGGGAGTGGAGGATAGATGCCAGCTCCAGGGCTCTGAGCCCTCTGCTAATACTTGCCTGGGCTGCTCTGGGCCAGGCTGGCAAAGAGGGAACCTGCAGAGCCCACTGGAGCATCGTCTGGGTCCGGGGAGGTGGGCAGGGTAGCCTTGATAATGGCCATTTTCTGGAGCAGGAAGCTGAGCCCCTAGAGGTGGTGGGCGGCTTACCCAAGGCTCCCCATTGAGTCAGTAGAAAGCCAGGCTGGAACCCAGGTCTCCACCGTATGTTTTGGTTTTTCTCGTACAGCAGTCAGCATAGAGGTGGGATGACTTAGAGCATTCTCTTCTGAGGAAACTCGAAACTCTACTGGGCTTTCTAGGCCATGTGACAGGATCACGGGGAAGCACTTTGGGGGAACAGCTTTCTTCCTAGTGGCCCCATATCATATCAAGTCCAGCCAAGAAAGATTACTAAGTGTTAAGCTGACCCCAGCAGCGAGTGCTCATTGTACTGGATGGTTTGGGGGCAGGACTGGAGTTGGGGTTGGGGCTGTCAATGGCTAAGAGTCCCCAGGCAAACCCCCTGGCCCACTAGAGTTGGCTGATGCTACTTAGAAAAAAGTGTTGCGGGACCAGCCCGGTGGCTTAGTGACTGAGTTTCCATGCTCTGCTTCAGCGGCCTGGGGTTTGTGGGTTCAGATCCTGGATGTGGACCAACACACTGCTTGTCAAGCCACACTGTGGTGGCATACCACATACAAAATAGAGGAAGACTGGCACAGATGTTAGCTCAGCAACAATCTTCCTCATGCAAAAAGAGGAGGATTGGGGGCCGGCCTGGTGCCGCAGTGGTTAAGTACGCACCTTTCACTTTGGCAGCCCAGGGTTTGCTGGTCCGGATGCCGGGTGCGGACATGGCACTGCTTGGCACACCATGCTGTGGTGGGCGTCCCACATGTGCGGTGGAGGAAGATGGGCATGGATGTTGGCTCGGGGCCGGTCTTCCTCCGTGAAAGGAGGAGGATTGGCAGCAGTTAGCTCCAGGCTAATATTCCTCAAAAAAAAGAAAAAGAGGAGGATGGGCAACAGGTGTTAGCTCAGGGCCAATCTTCCACAACAAAAAAAGAAAGAAAGAAAGAAAGAAAAAGAAAAAAGTGTTGCATAGGGGCTGGCCCAGTGGCATAGTGGTTAATTTCGTCTGCTCAGCTTTGGTAGCCCAGGGTTTGTGGGTTCCAATCCTGGGTGCAGACCTACATGCTGCTCATCAGATCATGCTGTGGTGGCATCTCACATACAAGATAGAGGAAGATTGGCACAGATGTTAGCTCAGGGACAATTTTCCTCACCAAAAAAAAAAAAAAAAAGTTGCATAAATAGCCCCAGCACAGAAGTAAGCCCATACCCACCCTGAGCAGTGAAAGGAGTAGATAAACATGGACGTTCGACTCAGGCATGAATTCAGATGTCTGCTCTGCCCCATACTAGGTGATCCTGATCAAGTCATTTCACTTCTCTGACTCTCTGTTTTCTCCTCTGTAAAATGGGGATAATGATGCTTACTCTGCTGCGTGGTTGTGAGGATTAAATAATATGCTAGCCTGACTGCACGCAGGAGGAGAGAGGATCGCAAAGACTTCCAGAATACAGATAGACCTGGAGGCACCATGGATTCTGCCACCTTCCATCTCTGGCACGTGGCCTCTGTGTTCATCTGTAAGATGAGGATGAGGACAGTACTTCCCTGACAGGATTGTTGAATTGAATATGTCGGCAATTTAAAGAATGTGTACTAAAAGCTAACGAAACATCAGCTGTGATGCCAGGTGAATGGCAGCTGGCCAGACATGTGGGCGGGCGGGGCGCTGCACTCAGGGGACGGAGCAGCTTAGCAAAGGCCGGGATGCTTGAAAGCTGTGGTTTCTTTTGGGCCCAGGGCAGGTGGGCGGCGGGGAGGTAAGGGTGGCCAGTGTGAGAAGCCTGCCCTTGAACCACTGTCGGGTGATGGTGGGGGCCAGTAGAGCAGAGGCCCTTGCGGGGGTGTTATTTTAATCTTCCTCTTCAAGCCTAATTGCTGTTTGCGGGTGTTCCAGCCGGTGTCGGAGGCGCCTCCCTCAAGTTTGTTCTCCGGGCCTCTGTCCTCCAGGAGACAGGTGGGCTGGGCCAGCTCTGAGCTGCATTAATACGCTGCAAATGCGATTTCATGGCTTCAAATGAGATTAGGGCCAGAGGCTGGCGTGGGCCGGGGGCTGGCGCTGAGCAGGGAATCTGAGATGAGGGAATTGGGATCCCAGGCGACTAGGCCAGAATAAGCAGTTTCCTGTAACTGGAGCTCCTGGGACCTGCAGGCTCATCCTCGCTGCAGAGCTGCAGAGCGCCTGAGGCCCTGTCGGGGGGTGGGGTCTCTGGGCTGTCTCCTCTACTCCGGACGCCCGACAACCCACCTCAGTAAGGGAGAGGGCTGTGGTTGCAAACGCAGGCTCTGCAGTCAGATGGCCTGGTTCTAAAGCTTGGCTCTTCTGCTCCTGGTTCTGCCTCTGTTTTCCCATCTGTAAGATGGGGACTACAGTAGACCCGCCCTCCAATGCAGTTGTGAGGACTGGGTTAACCAATGTGGAAAATGCGTGGAATAGTGCCTGGCACATCACAAGTGCTGGTTGTTAGCTTTTATTATGAGGTTCACACACCAACTATTCATGTCCTAGTAGAGGGAGAGGGCCCCTGAGGGCTTGGACTCAGGAGGAGAGAGGGTTATTTGGGCAGCCAGCATCACTGTCCCAGGCCAAAGTAGGGTGTCTAGGGAACTAACAGGGAGGAGGAAGGCATCAGATGCTAATGTCATCCCTCAATCATTCAGTGAGCACCCGGCTGGCGCCAACTCTGTGCCAGGTAACAGCTTGGGCCCTGGGGACGGGATCACCAGGTACAGTCCTTGCCCTCAGAGAAGTCAATAGTGGGTCGTGAGCCAGGGCAAGGGGAGGTCCAGGGCTGTGGATGCGATGCCCCTGGGTGGGGGTGGAGACAGTAGGGGAAGGTGTCAGGGGAAATTTGCTGGAGCTTATTCCATTTGTGTCTTGAAGAAGCACCATGAGTTATTTAGGCTGGCAGAGGGAGAAGCACAGTCCAGGCAGATGGAGCAGCACATGTAAAGGCCAGAAGGCTGGAGAGACCAGAGCCCATACAGGGGGCTGTAGGCATGCTGTGTGGCTGGAATGCAGGTGTGAGGCAGGGACCAGCCGCAGTGAGGCTGGAGGGGCTGGGGTGAGCAGACCGTGAGGCCCGCAGGGGTCTCCTGAGAGAGGATCTCTCCTGAGAGCAGTTGTATGAGGCAGGGGAGGGACTTGGTCAGATTTGTGGGTTGTAAGAGCTGGGGTGAGGGAACTGGTTGAGCCTACTGCCCCCCAGGCCTCTCCACCCTGAGTGGACCCCCTACTCTGCCTTGGCACGGTCCTGGCAGATGGCTGTCATTGCTTGCCCTTTATTTGTTTAGTCCCTTGTTAATGAGTTATTGATTTTTTAAAAGAAGAATGCCCCAAAGTCACGCTGTATCTTTAGCAAAATGATTCATGACACGACAGTGGGACCTGGGTGGCCCCAAACAAGAGCGCTGGTTACCAAACACTGAGAGGGCTCCTTCAACATGGTGATCAGTAAACGTGCCTGCTGAGCAAACGGACGCGGTATCAGCCAAGAGGGAGACCAGCGCACCCATTAGCAATCACCCTGAGTCTCCCGTTGCAAAGCTGGGGACATAGAGGCTCCAGACCGCCATAAACTGGCGTGACGGCAGGGGAGGCTCGTTTCCGTGCCACCTGCCATGTGCCAGGCACCCATTCTCTCACCTAGTCCTCACTGCTCCCCTGCAAGAGAGGATTATCCTCTCTACTTTGCAGATGAGGAACTGAGGCTTGAGGGGTCCAGGGACTTGCCCAAATGCTCACTGTGGGGCTTGGTGGATTCCAAGCCATCATGCTTTTTGCTGCCCAACGTGGTGGTGCTGGGCCAGGCTGGTCAGGGGGACCAGAGCTCATAAGAACAAGGTGAAGTGACAGGGTTGAGACCATCAAGTACGCCGTGACAAAATGTGGAGGATCATGCATATAGTCCAGTAGCTGTTGACTGAGCTGATCCAGGTCATCTCTGCACAGCAAGGGACCAAAGGAAGGTCAGAAGGGCAGCCCCCCAGCACCTCCAGGATCCCAGTGTGGCCCACTCAGCCAGCAGGCAGTCTGCATCCAAGGGGCTTGGAAGGAACCAGGAGCAAGCGCCCATGAGTGGTCCTAGTCATAGCCCCTGGGCGTGTGACCCCACCAAACAACCCTGCCACCCATTTGTGCTGGATAGAATGGCCTCTTCTAAGCACACCAGCTTCTGCCCTGGCTTACGGGGGCCTGGTCCAGCTGTGCCCAGCTGAGCCTTCAGGATGCTCCACTCACTCCCCTTTGACTCTAATATCTGTGGGCTGTACTGTCACAGAGCCATCTGTCTGGCCTCATTCAAAAGGCCAGGTGTTGTCATCTCTGGACTCAGCCTTTCCCGTGTTGCCCCAGTTTCAGGAGTGAAGGACAGAGAGACGCGACTCCTTTCCCTGGAATTAAAGGAAAAGGCAATACGCCATGGTAATTATGATCACAGGCTTTGGAGCCAGCAGACCTGGACTCAGATCCCAACTCTGCTGCTTCGAAGCTTAGACAAGTCCCTTCATTTCTCAGAGCATCTGTTTCCTCATCTTAAAAATGAAGTAACAACAGTGACTCCTGGGGAGCGTGAGCATGAGGATTAAATGAGACCGTGCAGGTGAAACTCTGGGCATGGCACCTGGCGTGGAGTTAGTGCTCACCAACTGTTAGCAGATGTGAAGGTGCTGGTGGTGAGGGTGGCGGCAATGCCAGGATATCAGGGGAGAGCCACAGAGAGGGGCTCATGCGGCAGGTGCATCAGCCAGGGGCCTGGAAAGAAAATGAAGGCATTCAAATTCGGTCATTGGAGGGGAGTTTAATAGAGTGAGGTTTAGGAAAAACTAGAGGGATAGTGCAGTACCCTGGGCAAGAGGAGGAATGAGGACCACAACTGGAGGGGCCGCTGTATGGAGAGTGCTGCCTGCCGGGCAGGGTGGCCCTGGCTAGAGGGACCAGCCAACCCTGAGAACCAGCTAGGTGGGAGCTTCCTAGATCCCTGCTGGCCCTCTCATAAACCCAAACCAACCAGAACCCACTGATGTAGCTGTACGGGTCACCTCCTGGGGCACAGAGCAAGGTGGACAAGAGAGAGAGTGGATCTGTGGTACAAATGAGAGACAGCCAGCACCCTAGGTGAGAGGAGAAGAGACTCCAGCCACGCACACCTCCTCACCAGTTTGAACTCCCTTGGGGAAGCAGAAGGTCCTGTCCTTGGGCTGCTGCTTTGGCGTGGGAGGAACTGAGGACAGGAAGGACAGCGGGGGGACAGAGCCTCAGAGAGGGGGTTTAGAGGTTGCCCCCAGCAGAGCTCTGGCTGCAGTGACTCGAGCTTAAACTCAGCCCAGCACCTTAAGGGCTAGGGCGTGAACTGGCCCCTGGGAGGCCCAGAGGGAGCCGTAATTGAAGCACAAGGCAAAGTGGGCCCCCAGATCTCTGCAGGAGCTTCCAGGGGAGCCTCAAAGCACTAGGGGGGGCGGGCAGGGCAGCCGCGAAGGTCCTGGCCAGGAAGGCTGCGGATTCACCACTGTAATCAGGAGGGGCCCTCCTGGAGTCTGCCATTCTTCAGCCAACAAGTGAGCACCTGCTGTATACACCACTGGGGCTGAGGCGTAGTGGCATTTGGAGCTTGGATGCCCTCTGGGAGAACTGCCTCAGCTGACAAGTGTCAGAAACTGGGGAGGGGCAGGGACTTGGCCAGGTCCCACTCCCCTGCCTCAGGTTTAGTACCTACTGGGAGTGAACTTGGCAGCACAGAGACGGGCAGGTGTCACCAGGGACAAAGAGGACTGTTCAGAGCAGGAGGCAAAGGGGGTCGGGAGGGCTTCCCAGATGAAGTGTCTTGAGTTGGACCCTCAGGACAAATTGGAGACATTTCTGGCTCAGGGGCTGCCTGGAGAAAGGTGAGGCTGTGGAACGGGCCTGGAAGCCAGGAACAGAGTGGGTCTGGGGAAGAGGCAGAGAGGGGCTGAATCTCTGGGGTGGGCGTGGAGCCTTGGGTGCTGGGTGGAGATGTGCATACTGCACCCTGAAAACATTTTTTGCTTCTCTGGCCCATTTCTGCTGGGGAGAACCTGCCAAGTCCAAGGTTATTTAGCAGGGAAGAGAGTGAGCATTTTTGGAGCACTTAGCTGAAGGTCAGTGCTAAGGGTTTTACCTGCATTATCTCATAGTCGTCAGAGCAGCCCTGATTTCCCCACTGGAAGGAACCAAAGCTCAGAGAGGGTTAGTATTCTGAACCAAGATCGCACAGCTATGAGCTGCCGTTTGCTACAAAATCACACTAAGTTTCCTGCCTCATCCATCCCTTCTCTTTCCTGGAAGCCCAATTCAGTTGCCCAGAAGAAATGCAGAGAAAGTGATGGTGGGGGTGGGTGGAAGAGTAGGGGAGGGGGAAGAGTTGGGGGTGGCAAGGGGTGTGGGACAGGACTAAGGGGGAAGAAGGCCAAGTTTGGGGCTCTGGAAGACACTTCTATAGGACCTGCTGCAGACATAGTCGGGCCCCTGGAACTTGCCTGAGGGAACGTGGACGACTGTGAACATGTCTGCCCAGACTCTTCCTGCTGCCCAGCAAGCCCAGCACAAAGCCTAGGGAGCAAGCAGGACCCCTCCTTCCCCAAGAGCCAGCCTCAGATCCGCCCAGCGCTCCCTAAGGGCTGCCTTTGACCCCTGGCCCCACCAAATGAGGCGGCATCAAGTGCTCTCTCCTGGGGGAGGGGAGGGTTACCTATTAGCTGTGAGATCAATCATTACCTGCTTCCCCTCACTCTGGAATCTCCCTGAGTCATCAAAGCTTGGGGCTGGCCCCTGGGCAGGGGAGCAGAAGTTTCCTCTGGACATTTGGGGAGCAGGATCCTTTCCCTTGGCTGGGGGAGGTGGAGTCCCCCTTCCTGGGAAAGGGGAATGAGGCATAGAGTAGCTGGGCTTCTTAGTGTTGTTAAGGAGGAAAGCCAAACCCAGCCCCCAGGCTGAGGGCCCTCTCCCCGTGAGGAGGAAGCAGTTCTGGGGGAAGGTTACTGTACCATAGGAGTGAGTGTCCCAGGGGTCCTTGGTCGAGGGCAGCAGCAAGTGAGGTAGTGGGAAGGCCCTCCTTCTCGTGGCTGCTGAGCGTGCAGGGCTTGCTAGTGCTCTGGAGCCAGACGGCCTGGAACCAGCGCCCAATTGCATTATCTTCTTCCCGGGCAGGAAGGCCAACAGGCTGGGGCTGCAGCGGCAGAAAGCTCAGATGCTAGGTAGGGCAGATGGGTGAGAGCCCAGAGCCCAGGTGGCCCTAGGGAGACCACTCAGACACTGAGAAGATCTGCAGGGCAGGGCAGGGGCCACAGTGAGGCAGGCAAGGCGGCTAGGGTGCTGAATTTAAGAAGGTGTGGTGGCAGGAGTGAGTGAATAGCCCTGAGAGCCAGTGCCTCTGTGGAGTGTGCTCCCTGAGTGCCCTGCTGGCCTCCCCCAGCCCTGATCTGGGGCATGGAAGGCCCCTGTGGGCACCGGGGCAGCGCTGGTCCCCCCACTGCTGCTGCAACCTTGGGGACTGAGAAGAAGGGGAGGCGCTCAGCAGACGGGAACCATCTACCGAGACCCTCCCCCGCATGCCAGGCTGTGACAGTATTGGCCCAGGAGCCAGGGGCACCACTCTTGGCAGGTGTGGAACAGGAGAAAACTGGGACCCCTGGCTTCCATCCCCAGCCATCTGGGTGACATTAGCTGGTCTTTTCAGTTCTAACCAAAGGCGAAGCCTCACTTTTTCTGCCTCTAAACTGGGGAGAACCCCAACCTCCCTGCCTCTCTCTCTGGAGTCGGGGGTGGTGGGGGCAGCTAGGAGGCCTCCACAGAGCAAAAGGGTCCTGCCTCCTGCTGCCAGGGTGGGCCTGCTTTGGTCTCCAAACCACAGAAGATGGGAAGACTCCTCAACGTGGGGTCTAAGACAGCTGGCAAAAGAATAACGCAGGCCACAGGGGTCTCCCAGACGCCCCTTTGCCCCACCCCATACCCCAGATCTCACCTTTGCCAGCCCAGGACTCCTGATCATCCTTTGAGGCCAGTTCAGACCTCAAGCCCCCTGGAGCAGACCCCACTCCAGGCCAAGGGCCAGTTACTCCTCGTTCCCCCATCTCATTGCACATAAAGCAGTTAGCATAGTACCTGCCTGTAGTAAGTGCTCAAGAAAAAGGATTGCTCTCTTTGTGATAGTTTCTTGTGGAGCTCAGGACTGGAGTAATCTCAATCTTTGGTCTATGTCCTAGAACCGTTGTTAACCCGTACATGGCCCTCTTCAGTTGTTTATAATTTATTTATATATAATGAACACCCGTTAACTGACCACCCAATTTAAGAGACAATGTTACAATAACAACATGTCTGCTTACTCCTCATTCTCTCCCCCATCTTCCCACCCACCCTCCAAGAGGAAACCATTCTCTTGAATTTTGTGCTTATTGTTATTAAACAAATGAAAGACTGTAGGCACCCAAAGAGGGAGGATGGCTGCAAATTCTTCACCAGAAAGAGCTGTTTTACCAACCAAGTTGCAACTTCCTTGCAGGCAGCGTCTGGGTCTCCTCCTTTCCTGTAGTGTGACCAGCATGGGGATGGGCACACGGGGCAGGGGGCGAATCTTGCTTGCTGGACTGTTTGGGGTGCCGAGAGCAGGAAGGATGAGGACTGAGTGCTGGAGAGCAGGCGGGATGCAGCTCCAGGAGTAGGGAGAAAGGCTTCAGATCCCCCACTTTGCACCTGGACAGGCATCTGTGTGACTTCTGCCCTGCCCTGTGACATCACACAATGTTGCCCAGGTGACCCAGCTGGGTGGGAAAGCTCACTGCCTTTCCAGGTCTGGGCAGAGAGAAGGCCACCCTTGTCTTTACCTTCCTGGGGGTGCCAGGAGCCAATTGCCCAGCTGCTGCCCCCTGCCCAGCTGGCC
This sequence comes from Equus quagga, assembly GCF_021613505.1. NCBI lineage: Eukaryota > Metazoa > Chordata > Mammalia > Perissodactyla > Equidae > Equus > Equus quagga. Next base: position 2,732,465 of record NW_025796915.1, on the reverse strand, counting down.
ATGGCCCAGAGCCGCCACGGCACCTCCACTCACAGGGTGTCTCCCCGCTGAGAAAGCTCCAAGCCCCAACCCGCACCCCCGCTTCCCCTGTCCAGATCCCAGCGCCAGTGCACGGCACCCGTGAGACCACACTGACGCCCGTACTGTTCACCACCCCCAAAACCTCCAAGACGCCCAGGCCCGCTATCTGGGCGGGACTGATGCCTGATCACCCACCAATACCAGGTACTGGACCCCAAGATTGTTAAACAAAGCCAAACACTCCTGCCCCCAAGAGGATGGGACGGAAAAAGAAAAAGGTGAGGCCTGGGGTGTGGGCCCTGCACCACATGAACTCGTCTCTCCTTCAGACTCCCTTGTTTTGTTTGCTCCTAAATCATCATAGAAACTTCCCTTCTCTGTGTCTCAGTTTCCACAGCTGTGAAAGGGAGAGTGAGGCGGTCTCTGTGGCTCTTCCAGGTTATGTGTCCTGTACTCTTGGACCACGCAGGATTCGAACTCCTGTGCTCACAGGTGTTATCCACTCCTCCTGTGCTTACCTGGTTGTTTCTGCCTCATCTCCCTGGGGCCTGGAGAGCAACATAGGTTAGTCTGGGTATGGCACCCCCATACACAGCCTGGAAGGGAGTTTGTGCCATCTTGCTTCTGGGGTCACAGAAGCTCAGAGAGCCAGCCCCCTGAGATGGCTCACCATCACCCTCCAAGATCTTCCAGGAGCTTCCCAGGCTGCTACCCTGGCAGTGCTGATGCCCCACTGGCCCATGCTCTCCCAGCCCTGGCCCAGACCCCTGCCCTGGGCCACAGATGCTCCAACTGCTGGAGAGCAGGGATTCTTGTCTGTTTTGATCACTGCTGTATCCCCAGTACCAGAACAGTGCACATAGTAGATGCTATGACAGAGCAGCATGACCCTGCCAGGAACCGACTAGAAACTCAGGGCAATGAACTGCAAACAGTTCAACATAAGGGCTCCCTTACCTTCTGCTAACTGGCAAGGTTGGGCCCATGCCTTGACTGTGCCACTTACCAGCAGGGGTGGCTGCAAGGGCTAAGACCAAGGCACACAGGTACCTGCTAAGTAGGGAACACCCTCTTATAGTTACCATTTCAGGTCAAAGAAACCAAATAGCTACTGTGCCCAGCTACCATTTCCAAAACTGTTTGGAAACATTTTCAATGGCTGGGTAGAATCCCTCTACGGATGTTCAAAATGTGTATGTAATGTCATGTATTTGTATTTCTTCTTTTGTGAATCCTCCATTCATGTCTCTTTATGGTGGTGACGTTTATAGATTGCAGTGCTCTTTGTGTATTAGGGATATTAACCCTTTTATATATAAGTATTGACTAATAGGAGCTGAGAGTTGGGGCCTTGGGATCAGGTGGGCGTCAGGACTCACAGCCGGCCCTGCTGGCCACCCACGGTGTAGTCTTGGGCCAGTACTCTGCCCAGCCCCAGCCTGGAAATATTGCCCACAGGTTTCTGCACCCTAGAAGTGTTGGGTGGGGTTAACAGAGAGCAAGCCAATGGTAAGTGCCAAGCTCTGCTCCAGGACTACAGGAGACATTCAGGGGAAGTGAAGTCCCTCCCCCCGGCTCATCTCACCCCTACAGACAAGTCTGTGGAAGCTGAGACTTAAGGGGGTTTTGCCATCACCCACAGTTCACTCCCCGACATGTAACCCAACATGTGCATTTTCTCTTCCCTGATAAATGCTCCAATGCAGCCCCAGGAGGGTGGGGGTTGGAGGGGGAAGGACGTTAGTCCTGATGCAGGGACATCCCTGAAGGAGGCCTGCAGATTCCCAGCCAGACGGAGGCAGGAAAGAAGGGAAGGCAGAAGGGTTGGCCTGCTGTGCCCCTCCAGGCCTCTCACTTGGCCCTGGCCCAGGGCTTCCCTGGCCCCAGCCTGCCCAGCGGTCACATGCCTGCAGGCCTCACCAGGAGGCACCAGCCTGGCAGCTGGCCTCATGTCCAGAAGTGAAGCACGAGCCGTTCTCGCCAAACCCCCTGCGAGCTTTATTTCCCAGAAAGTTGTCCCAGAGTGGGAGGCACAGAGGACGTAGAGGACACAGAGGACATGGAGGGGGCACAACTCATGGCCTGGTCTGCACAGTGCCTGGTTGGGCTCCGGGGCTGCCAGGGAGTCAGGGAGAGCTCTTGGGCAATGGCTGTGCTGCTGGGCCCTCTCTTCTGGAGCCCTAGGGGGCTCATGACAGGCCCTATGCCCTCTCAGCCACAGGGAGGCTGGGGCTACCGTCTTAGGCTACTCCTGGGAATCTAGGGGTGAGAGGGACGTTAGTCACCTCTCCTGGCTTCTCTGCAGGAAGCTAAGGCCAATTATTGTGACCACTAAATTGCAAATCATTCCAGATCTTCCCATTGACCAGGAGGGAAAGTTAAGGCTCAGAGAGGTTGCACAGAGAGTGGGGGCAGAGCTGGGCTGAAACCTGGGTTTCTCCATCTCCCAGACTGCTAGTACAGCTCCCATACCACTAAACCCAGAGACCAAACCTGCTGGGGAGTAGGGCGGGTTATGGGGTGTGCAGTACGGGTGGAACATTGGCAAGGCAGCATCTCTGACCTATGAGGGGAGGGGGTGGCTCTGTGGCTGCGTCCCCCTCTTTCCCCTCCACCTAGCAGGGCTTCCTTCTGAGTACTGACCTCCCTCTCCCTCCTCCCTGGCCTGGCCAGGAAATAGGGGCAACGAGGAGGGGTAACTCTCACCACCATAGCAGATGGTGACAGGCCCTGCTGGTTCCTGAGGGGAGGAGGGGGAGGGTCTCTCTGTGGGGCTGGCACTTCTAGGGCTGGGGAGGGTGGTTCTCACCTCCTGATAAGGCATCTTGTTAGGCAAGGACCACAGCCTGCACCAAGAAGGCCTTTCTGATAATGTCAGACCTGCAGGAAGAGAGGGAGCAAGCCACAGGGAAGGACAGTCCAGGCAGAGGGGACAGCTTGTGCAAAGGCTGCAAGGCAGAGAAACTGCTAGGAGGCCAGCGTGGCTGGAACAAGCGTGGCTGGAGCGAGGGAGCGAGGGAGCGAGGGCCCCAGACGTGGTGAGGTCAGTTTCCCGGGCCAGAGCATGTAGGGGCTTACACATTGAGAGGTTCTGATGGAGACAGAGCTTCCGCAGGTTTTGAGCAGAGGAGTGATAAGGTCTGATTGAAAATTTGCGAAGGCTCACCCTGGCTGCTCTGTGAGATGGGGCAGGGTGGAGGGAGGGCCAGAAAGGAAACAAGAAAGCAGTTAGGAAGGGAGTGCAGAAATCCCATGTCTTGGGCCGGTGCTGGAAGTGGAGATGGTGAGAAGATGTCTGATCTAGGCACAGCTTGAAGGTGGGGCTGGCAGGACCTGCTGGTGGATTGCGGTTGATGGGGCTGGGTTCCTGTTCATGTCCCCCCAGGCTGCTGTTGTGAGAACTGAGTGCAGGCAGGAACAGCTATGAGAGCCCTTGGGCCCTTCCCTCTCCCTCTGCCTGGAGGCTACTGGGAGCCACTGTGCCGGGGAGCCCCAGGCTCAGGGTGGAAGCAGACAGTGTGTGGGGAACCTAGGCCCGCACACAGGAAGCAGGGTGGTTTCCAGACTGTGGTGGGGGAAGAGCTGGTTTAAACTCAGCTCTCCTGACACTCAGTGCTCATCAGGACTGAGCCAGGGGACCCAGCCTGCTGGGGCTGCCACCAGCACAAAGCCCACACAGAACCCAGGGCCACTTCTCTGTGGACCTCGGTCTCCTCTCTGTGTAATAAGACATTGTTCTCGGTGGTCTTCATGGACTCTTCCCTCCCTGAGGACCCCTCCCACCCCTCCCAGGGCCAGCCCAGGAATTCAGGGTCTGACAGGCTGAGCTTTCTAGGTGAGAGGGTCAGCCCCCAGAGGCCCCCTCAGGGTCCCATCTCCAACCTGAGGCGGTCCATTGCTCCTCTCCCAGGCCCAGTAGGGCCCTTCTGTGGCTCCTCACATCAGCCGGTGCCAATTAATCAGCAGGGGGACAAAGGCTGGGAGTGACCTCCTCGAGGTGAGGCCCAGCCAGGGTTAATCTGGGACAACTGTGTCAACTCCAGGGACTGGGACTGAGGGTCAGCCAGCCAGTGCAGAGGGAAGACCAGGCCGCCTCAAGCCACAGCAGCCCCATGTCCACACCCCCACCCCCTTACCCCATGGTGTTTACTCGTCACAAACCCCAGGCTCTGCCAGCCTCCCTGATTCCCCACTGGCTCCAGAGTCACCCTGAGCCTGCCCTGGGCCTCGGAAAGTCCCTCCCCTTCCTGCTCTGCTGCCTCGCTCCAGTGTTCTAATTTCCAGCTTGCCTTCTGGCTCCCCCCACGCATGTTCTCCCGACCTTTGAAGGCCTCCTCTTCCCAGCTGCCTTCCCTGACTGCCCCAGCCCAGCCGCAGCTTCTGTCTCCTCTCAGCAGCTCTCATCACTGTGGTCCTTTGGGCCGGGAATCCACAAGCTGTTGAGCTGCCCATGTCTTCGCTTGGGGCAGCCAGCCTCAGGCACCTGTGTGCAGGCGTGTCTGGTACTTCTGCCGTAAGCATTTTTACCTCGAACATTTTCACCACATAACTAACTGGCTGTAAGGCAATTTTGCCATAAAAGATAAAAATAATGAAAAACGAAAGAGGGACATTAAAAAGGAGATGATGAAAAATGAATAACAGAATTAAAAAGATTGTATTGCAAAGTACAAAATATTTGAATACATTTAAAATGTGTGTAAATTCATGGCAATACTGCACAAATCACATTTTATTTTGTGGATTGTCCCTAAGCACTTGTCTTTGAAGTTTTTCGTACACAGAATTATACATTTCTTTTTGCTTGTTGATTCATCTCCTCATTTGGCATCCATTGCAGTTTTTCCTTTTGGCTAAAATTTCTTCCTTCCTTAAGAGAGGTACTGGTTTCCAAATACTAGGATGCGGATTTGTAGCTGAGCTCGGTACTGTGCTGTGCAAAGCCTAAGCTGGTGTTGTTCTTGGCATATTGTCACCTGTTCATCTATAGATGTTCCAAAGTTCTATGGGAAATGTGGAGCAAAGATTTGTAGAATATAAAAATGGGAGTACTGTGTCAGTGGGAAAACGAAACTAAACTGTTACCAGTTATTTTATCTTTTATGGCACAATTGACTTACCATCAGTTAAGTATAAGGCGAAAATGTTTGCCATGAAAATGCTTGGGGCAAAGATGCTTACAGCGAAAATACCTAGAACCGTGTGCAGGCGGGCACTTCTCCTCCTTCCTGGTCCGCAGTGTTTTCTGGGTAAAAGATGGATGAGGCATCTGGGACAAGACACCTTCATTCATCTCCATTAATGGGTTGAGTGACTCCATGGGTGGATAAACTTCATAAACTGTAAAGTGCTGTACACAGGAAAGACCCGAGGTGGCAGGTGGACTGGGGTGAGGTTACAGGAAAGACAAAAGAAGGCCAGCTGCTAGGACCTCAAAAGCAGGTGGGATTTAGGAATGAGAGGCAAGGGTACCTGCAAAAGCCAAGGCTGGAAGGTGAGGCAGCCCATCTCACTTTGCAGGAAGGGATGGATCCAGGACTGGGAGAGGGGCCAGAGGCACTGCAAGAGATGTGGAGTGTGGGGCGGAGAGGAAGAAAATGGGGTGCAAGGTGACTGCCCCTGCAGTTCCAGACTGAGTTGGGGGATGACAGAGAGAAATAGCTACTTAGAGGGGAGCGGTGAGGGGCTAGAGTTATAGGGGGCAGCAAAGTGAGACCAGAAGAGACCACTCAGGCCTGGCTCTCTCCACAGGTTGTTGAAGGCCCAGAGGACCCCCTGAAGACCTCTCAGAGTGTGGAATCTGTCATTGGCCACCTGTCTCCCTCTAATAAGGAAACCATCATGGTCACTCTCCACGGGGCCACCAACCTACCTGCCTGCAAGGATGGCTCCGAGCCATGGCCCTATGTGGTAGTGTAAGTAGCTGGCTGACAGTGGGGGCAGGGGATGTGTGGGGCTGTGAGCAGAAACCAGGGTATGGATATTTGGAAAATGAGCACCCAAATGTTCAGGACTGAGACTGTGATACTCAGAGGGGAAAGCCAAGTGTGAATCACACTGGGGCTGTGGGCTTTGCAAATGTGAGGCCTGGCTTCTTCTCTCCTGCGTGGGAAGCTGCTCACTGAGAAAGGAAGAGCCACTCCTTGATCCTACAGCCAGCAGGGTAGGGCTTGGCCACAACTCGACCCCTGGCGGGCAGGCCCCCTGGATGCAGAGGCATAGGCTGGGCTCAGTGGGAAGTGGTAGTCAAAGAAAAGCGAAGACCTGAGGCCTGCCTCTCTCAGCCTCTGGGTGCCCCATCCCACCACACCCAATCCTGGGGTGGGGTCCTCATGGCCATCCTCCTCCTGGGCCCCACCACTTCTCCAGCCATCATGGGGGCTTCCCTAGTTCTGGCCCTTTAACGCAGGCTGCGTCCCCTCCACCCCCCGGCCTCCAGCCAGCTACAGTCAGGGTACACACTTCTCTCATAGCCTGGTATCCAAGTGAAGTCTGCCATGCCATCTTTGCTGCCCACTTCATGGGTCTCACTTCTCCTGGAAGGGCATCAAGGGCAACAGAGTCTCCAGCCAGTGAGCTTCTCCATGGATGTTGGGCCTCTGCTCAGTCTGGATCATAAAGCACTGTGCAGCAACCCCTCCCACCAGCTCGTGATCCCTTAGCTTGGGAGGCACATTGGGAGCCGCCCGGGCCTCCCCCAAGCTACCCTACATCTCCCCTCCTCCACCAATACCAACAGCACTCAGTGCCTGCCTACAGGCTTTTGCCCACACTTCCTTTTAGAGAGTTTCTGCCTCAGCCTTCTCCCCAACACCTACAGAAATCCCATCTTCAAAGCCTTGCTCATGATGCTTCTTCCTTCAGGCAGCCACAGAGTTGAGCTCTCTCTCCTAGAGCCCCACAGCAATGGCCACACTGGTCTGACATAGTTTATATAAATAAAATTACGTGCTGCTCCTCTGTCAGCCAAACTGGGGCTCCTGAGGACGGATCCAACATCTCCTCCATTTCCCAGACAGTATGTCCAGCATAGGCCTGAGCACAGACTTAGAGGTCAAAGAGTGACTGAGGTGAACACCTGGTTATTGTGACAACAACCCCCTGACCCCCCACACAGTGAAAGGGGGATAGAGGTGTACTGGAGACCAACAGGTGAAACACTTGCTTGTCTCAAAACCTCCATTTCCACCCACCAGGCTCCTCCGGCTTCCCCTCCCCCAACAGCATTTCCATCGTTAAGAAGGACAGGTGGCAGAAAGCAGGCTTGGCAGGGAGCTCGCCTTCTCCCCTCAGCTATTTCCATAAACCAATTATCGCCGATCATCTCGGGAGATTGAGGCCCTGCCTCTCACCAATCCAGCCTGGGCGGCAGGGCGGGGAGCTCGGCGGCCGCGTTGCTCCTCGGCAGGCACCGCGACCTGCGCCATCACCCGGTTGCCATGGGGACGCGCAGTGGGAGCCAAGTGGGCCGAGCCTGGGTGAGGGGTGTGGGGTGGGGGGAAGGAGGGGGCAGCGCATCGCTGCACCCATCTCCACCCGGGGAGGGGCAGGGAGCAGAGCCTGGGCCAGCTTGCCGCCTGCGTTCCAGGGCTCCAGGCGGCGGAGCTGCCTCCAGCCCGCGAGGGTGCTAATGAGATGCAAATGAAAGCAGAAGGGCGGGCTTCTGAGGATGAAGGCCCAGCTGTCAGGACCTGTAAGGGGCTTTCAGTGCAAGCCCCCAGCCCCAGGCAAGAACCCCAGAGGAAGGACCAAGACCCTCAGAAGCTGGAAACCCTGGAAAGAATAGGATGTCCCCGTTTGTCTGATTTCAAATACAGTACCCAGTAACAAAGTATACAATAGGTGTAAGCAAATCCACTCAAGTTTTCGTTTTTCTCATGATGAATATTTCAATGCTTAAAAAATATATATGTATTTAATATATATTAAATAATATTAAGTATTATTTTAAATATCCATGTATAACTTCATATTCTTTCAAAACATTTTTTCTCATCTTTTTGTTGCCCATGTTTTCTGGTGCCCTCAGCTCGGTCTCCTGGCTTAGTTTCCTGCTTTCTGCCATGCCACTTGTCTCACCTCAGATTGGGGGTGGGATCCTGGGGATTCCTGTCTCTGCCTAGTTCTGCCCTCCTCTCTGGGTTTGCTGCACCCCCAGCAGGCAGGCCCATGTGGTGGGGGGTGGAGGAGATGAAGCACGGGCCTGAGAGCATCCCAAAGCCATTCACTCATTCAAGCCATTAGTGGGGAGCTGAAGAGGATTCAGGTCCAAATACAGGAACTTCGTAGTTCTGGGGCATGGCTGCTTCATCCCTGTGCGGTCTCCAGCCTTGAGCCAATCTAGTGATAGGATGTGTCCTCCAATGGTGACTATCCCAGACCAACAGGTCCACTGGGTTCCTCTGGTGGTTCTGCCTCTTTCTGTCTGAACCATCGACCTGCTTCCAATCTGAACCCATTTCTCCACTGACATAGCTTTCTCTAAAGTCCCCAGTGATCACCATGCCTGGCCCTACTTCCAACGGGCATCTCATCTTCTGTGGTCTCTCAGTGGCATTACCTCCTCATGACCACTCACGCTACTTGCAGCCCTTTCTTTTCTCAGCTTCCAAGGTGCCCTACCCTCTTTTCTTCTGTGTATGCCTCTTCTCTTCTACCTGGTGTTAAATGTTGGCCTGTCCCAGATTTCAACCCTAGGTGACCCTTCTTTCTCTATACTCTCTCTCCACGTGATCTCATCCCCATCCTGGTGTCAGTAATCATATTTTTTCACCCCCATCCAGTCCATGACCAAGTCTTGTCAGTTTCTCTCCTGTCTCGAATTTGGCTGCTTCTCTCTGCCAGCTCCACCACCTTAGGCTACCGCACTGTTCTGCTCTCGGTACATCTAATATCTTGCCCTTTTTCAAACCCCCTTCAAAGGTAGGTACCATGTGGTACCATAGTACTAAAGGAACCCATTCTTTGAACCCTCCAACGGCTTTTCATTGCTCTCAGGGTAAAGAGGATTCCAGGCCCAGCATGGTCGGGACTTTGCCAGCCCCTCTAGCTCCCCAGCAACATGACAACCCACCTGCCTCTCTTTGCTCCAGCCACACTGGACATCTCTCAGTTCTCTGAGCAGACCCTGTTCCCTCCCACCCCAGGCCTTAGCACAGTCCCTCCCCGAGAACATTCTCCCTTCCCCTCCCCTCTTTGGAGCCAGCTCAGTCATCACCTCCTCAGGGAAGCCCTCTCTGACCTCCCAGACCAGGCCAAATCCTCCCCCTTATGTGCCTCCATGGGACTACATCCTTCTCCATGGTTGCAGCTGCAGTCTCACGTGTTTTCTGTGCTTATTGGCTTGTTCTTTGTCAGTGCCTCCCCCCACTGTACCCCGTTAGTTCCATGAGAACCACCAGGTCTGTTTTGCTCACCATTCTATCCCTGCTGTTCAACACAGGATCTGGAATGGAGGAGTCTGTCAATAGCTGTTGAATGAATGAATAAACAGATGAATGAATGAATCAGGCCCTGTTTCTAGCTTGCTCAGTGACTTTGGGAGAGTTACTTCACCTCTGGCTGCCTGAATACCTCACCTGGGAACCTGCCTCAAAGGGCTGTAGAGATGGTGGAGCCGGACAGTGGGAGATGCTGACAGGTCTAAAGCATGACATGGAGGTGAGGTTTCCCTTAGCAGCACTTATGATGGGCAAGTGAGACCTATTGGAAGAAAGCCACAGGGCCATGGAGAGAAGCCAGAAGGGGACCAGGAAAACCCAGAGTCTGGCCCACTGTGCCTGACTCCCTCTGTGACCTCAGGCCAGTCCCTGCCCCTTTCTGAGTCTCAGTCCTCCCATGGCCAGGATGTAAGTTTTGGCTTACATGCGCTTCCAGGCTTGCCGGGATGGTATGTGCTCTGGCCTGGGAAACAGTCTCAGTTCTTTACAGGCAACAAGAGCCCCAGCTGTATGGCCCAAGACAGATTCCACACCCAGATCTCCTGGGCCAGTGCCCAGGCCCAGGGTCTCTCCTGACTTGTCTGGGCCTTGCTCAAGGCCCTGGGGCCTCAGCAGTGCCCAGCACCTGCCTCCCAGCCTGGCACAGAGAGACCTGCCAGTCAGAGCACAGCAGGGACCAGGAAGGTAGTGGCCCTGACAGGTGGGAGGTGGCCCAGCAGGCAGGGTGTGGGGAAGGGCCAGCCAGGAGATGGCCTGTGGGGTTCCAACCCTTGGCCAAAGACTGGATGGCTTGGCTGCCAGTTGGCAGCTGCTTCTCTGACTGCCTGCTGCCCAGAGCTAGGGACAGAGCTAGTACTGGGAGGGGAAGGTCTGCTTCCTCTGTGCACGTGGGGCAGGCTAGGTGCAGGCCAGGGTGGGCAGGGCAGGACACAGATCAGGACCAGAAAGTCATACTCAGAGGATCTTTGGTTTTCTTGGCTAAGCCTGAGAGCCCTGACCCTGACCCCAGAATGAGACTGACTCTGGTCACACACTGAGGCCTGACCCTGGTTATAGACTGAGCCCTAGTTACACACTAAGGCCTCACTCTGCTCATAGACTGAGCCCTAGTCACACACTGAGCCCTGACCCTAGCTACAGACTGACCCCTGACCTGGTGACTGGCTGAGGAAGGTATTGAAAGTAAGACAATTGTCTGAGATCCTGGTAAGAGAGGGAGATTAAAGAAGGTTGTATTTATCAAATGCCTACCACATACCTAGCAAACGTGCTAGGAGTGTGTGTGTATGTCTGTGTCTGTGTGTCTGTGTGTGTGTACGTGTTTCAGATAATTTAGTCATCACTTGGTCCTGTGAACTAGCGAAAATATCATCCTGATTTTACAGAGGTTACTGAGGCTCTGAGCATTTCTGTGACTTGTCCAAAGTCACAGAACTAGTACACAGAAGTGTCACTCAAGCCAAGATCCAGGATTCCAAAACCCAAAACTTCCTTCCACTCATCCCTGCCTTGATCCTTAGGCAGCAGTTGCTCCTCTTGAAAGGGGGCTGTTAGCATTGAGGCCCTGAGCCAGACTTCCAGAGAAGACGCAGTGGCTGGTCTGAAGACCGCTCCCGGGATCTGGGCTGCCTACACCTTCCGCTTTCTGGCTGTGGGCCTTGGCCAAGGGCCCCAGAGGGCTGGAAATTGGGCAGAGTGGGTGGAGGCCCAGCATGACTCACAGGTGACCTCTAGGCTTGTCTCAGCAGCCAGAGGGTTGGGCTCAGCAAAAATAACAATAACACTCACAGCGGCAGTGACAGCGACGGTGGGACAGTACTAGGAAGAGAGCAGCCCCATTGCCGATGTCCTGCACTGAGCTCTCTCAGAGCTCGCTTCCCAGGCCCTCCATCTCTAAAACAGCAGCCCTGGGAGGCCAGTTCATTGGCCCCTTGTGATAGCCAAGGAGGCCAGGGCCCAGGGCAGGGAAGGGACTTGTCTGAGGTTGCATGGCTGGCCGGGGGAGTAGAGCAGATGGAGATGACTGTCCCTGTCTGGCAGAGGCCGAGGCTCCCTCCCCACTGCAGGATGCCTGTGGGAAAAGGCAGGCAGTGGGGAGAAGGTCCCTGGTAGGGCCTGGGAATCTGCGGTCTTATCTCCCCTGCAGGCCCCCAGCCTAGGGCGTGGCCTGATCTACCCACACCTGCTCCAAATGATGTCAGTCCTTTGAGGCTCAGAGCCTCAGGATTTTTGTTCAGTGAGAACATCCCTGTATTCCAGAGTCGTAAACACAGCTGGCGTCAGTGGTTAAAAGGAGGGTTGGCCTGAGATTCCCAGTCAGAGTGAAACCACAAGGATTCTTTCCAGATGTTCTCCCACTGCTGCTACCCAAAGCCCCTGAGGTCTTCTCATGCCTGAAATACTTATTGAGACCCAAAAAGCATGAGCTCTCCCCTAGGGGTGCAGGAATCCTGGAGGAGCAGCCCAACAGGTCAATGCTTACCAAGAGAAGCAAGTATTAATGGGGAGATTCCAGGCAGTAAGGAGGCCAGCGGGGGCCTTCCTGGTGTCCTCATTGCATTATGCACAGGCTGTCTTGTCTACTTATTTGCATTGCATGGGCAAGGCTGCTGACCGGGCTTCTTCTCACCCCCAGACATCGTGAGCAGCCAGGAGGCGTGGTCCTCCCTCCAGGCTTTGTTTGGCTTCCCTCTTCCCTTGCCTGGCCCCCGTGGGCTTCAGGGTCAGATGCCACACTGTCTAGCATCTATGAAAGAGTGATAGGGAAGTGGGCAGGGAGCTGGGGCTTGGGTTCCAGTTCAGCTTCTCCTGCCCTTATGCTCTCCCTATTTCTGTCATCTCCCACCCCTACACACACAGGGTAAGCTTCTGTCAGAAGGTGTGGCACCAAGGACGGCAAAGTTAGTGACCTCAGGGCCTAAGCCAATTTCATAAATGCTGAAGTTGGCCGGGTGTGTGATACTATAGAGAGTAGAAGCAACTGTGGCAAACTCAAGAGCACGTGGCTCATTTAGAGGAGCAGCCCCAGTCACCTGCCCTGATTTCTGCCTTGAAGGAATGCAGGCTTGGGTTGTCTGCACTTGCAATTTTTCAAGAGAAGCCAGAAATCCAGATTATTGTGTGAAATTATCCAGTTTTTACATGCAAACCAAATACCTCTGCTCAACTAGGATCTCTGGGCCTCTCCTCATTGTCTTCTCCTCCTGAACCAGTAGCCCACTCGGACTCAACCTCTGCAGCCAGCTTCGCTGACTGTCCTCTTCTCCCAGGGGTCAAGGACTTCTCCATGGCTTCACCTTATCTATATGTATCTGAGAGTCATCCCCTCTTCTGTCCTTTTGGGGGGATCTGAACCCTCTTCCCAGCCCAAGAGCCGCTTCCAGGGCAGTACTGAGGAGCTGAGTCCCAGGAGTCTGGACCAGGGGCTGGCCTAGCAGAGCTGGAGAGGAGGGGCTGCCTCTGTCTCCATGTGATTTTTCAAGAGTCTGTCACCCTTTTGCCAAAGTGCTCATCTCAGAGTTCCTAGGAATTGCCATTTCTTATTTGCAGGGCAGTCCCCACTCCCACAGAGGGAGGAGCCATGCCCATGTGGATGGGGAGTTGGCTGGCTTCCAGTTTACACCCCCACCTTGCTCCAGAGTCAGTTATCCTTTAAATCGAGGCCCACCTGTAGTGGTATAGCACCATTGGCAATTAGTGATGGTTCATTAGAGTCCAATTAATAAATGAAACCCAGGATGAGAGCCCATCACTTTGCTGAAAATAACAGCCCTGCTCATGCCTTAAGTGGCAGCCTCCCAAGAGCTCAAAACCCACAAGGACCAGCTACATTGGGAGCTGGGGGAGGGGGCAAGCATGGAGTTGGGGCCGTTGTTGATGGGCTGTCGTCTGGTGAAGTGGGAGAGGAGAGAGAAGGGACCCTGGATCAGCCAGCCACCCCTCCCCAGACCTGCCCATGAGCCAGCTCATGGTCCCCTGCAGGCTCTATCCTCCCATTGGGAAGGTCCTCCTCTCCATCTACTCAAGCTCTGCCTCCTCAAGGAAACCTTCCCTCCCCAGTCCAGCCCAGGCAGGGTCAGAAACACGAGAATCCAGCCTTTGAGCACCCCACTTATGTGAACATCTCTGCCAAGGCCAACTCTTCCAGCCTGTCCCTATAGCACAAGGCGAGGCTCCTGGGTCAAGGAGTGGCCGTTGGGTTTTTCTGTGCCTTCCAGGGATGGAGTTAGACCTGAGGCCTGGGAGTCTGGCTGCCTCTTGGCCTTCTGGAGGATGAGGGAGGCTGGCCCTCCTGGCTCAGAGGCCGGCATGCAGGGTACAGGTAGAGGCAAATTGCCCTGCCTTCTCAGGATTGATGGAGGCCCAATCATGACACACCCAGCATCTGGCCTGGAGGAATCTTAATCTGAACCTGTTTCCTAGGTGAGTGAGCAACAGGGCTGTGGTAGACCAGGTCAAAAGGTCACAAAACCTCTTGTTCCACCACCCATCAACCTAAAAGTTCTGCCCATCATCCATCCTTCCCAGTCTGCCCAATCACCTCCTTCCCCAGGGCTTCTGGGAGCTTCCCTCCAGACTTTCAGGATTCAGGGGCCTGCCCAGCCAGGACTACAGCAGCCAGAACAAGGCTTGAATTGGGGCCCTCCCTTTTCCCCTGATCTCCTGATGGCTGCCCTGGGATTGGCACTCAGGCCAAGCCAGGTGGCTTGCATCCTCGCCTTCCGAAGCCCTGCCGCAGAGGAGGCCAGACCTTGACAGTTGTTCATGCTCTGATGCCTTGAGGAGTATGGGAAACCAAAAGGACAGGGAAGGCAGGTGCAGGAGGTGGGCTTAGAGAGCTCAGAGGCAGCTTGAGGGCTGGCAGACTGGGGGATGGGGACAGAGATCGGGTACAGTGTGGCACACAAACCTCTCTGGGGCAGCCCGTGTGTGTATGTGCATGTGTGCACACACCCATGCATGCACACCTATGCTTGTGCTGATGGAGGGGCATCAAAGAAGAGGGGCTGTTCAGGGGAGACTTCCAGGAGGCAGGGACAGTGGCACACTGGTTCCACCTCTGACATGTGTGCCCTAGAGAGCATTCAGAGGACAGGCAGAGGCGGGGAGTGGCTCAGGAGCGTGCGCCCTCTCCATCAATGCCCTGTGCTTTCCACTGCTCACCTCCGCTTACAGCTGCAACCTCTGGGAACCAGACAATGCATTTCCCTTAGTTATGACCTCAGAGGAAAGCAAAGTCCTTCTCCCTCCCACTTACAGCTGTGCTTCGGCCTGACCCCCATGCCCTGGTGGGGTGGGAGCCCCAGGGCCACCTGGCTGGATTTTGTCAATCACGCACAGATCCCTCCAGCACCCTGGGAGGTGGGCAGGGTCAAGGGAGGTTTACATTTCCTGGCAGCTTGGGACCCAGGACTGCTGCACTGGGCCTCTGAACCCAACCCCAGTGTCATCCTGGTGTGGCTGCCCCCGGCCCCGCCCCTCTGCCACGGCTGCGTTAGGTCTGAGTCCCAGGACAGCAGGCAGCACCTGGCAGCTCCCCACCAGGCCCTGACTGCTAGAGCCAGGCCAGAGCTTTAGGGACAGGGAGGGAGGATCTTAGTCTTGCCCCTGTGCTCTGAGACTGTGCTGGGAGACCTGAGCTCCATCAGGGGCCTGCAGGTCCTAGAACACAGCCTCCCATATGCCCAGCTGGGGGCGCAGAATGAGGACTGGGAGCATGGAGTGAGCTGGTCCCCTTCTCCAATTCTGTGAGAAATCAGAAGTCCTGCTAGCTCTCCAGTTTCTAGAATAGCATCAAGGCCCGGAGGAGTCAGCAGTGCCAGGAAAAAACATTACCCTGACAGGCTCCCTCCACCTGCGAAAAGCCTCCCTTCTTCCCCTGGGGCCACACCCCTCCAGAGTTGTTTCATCCCCACTCACCTAGCCTGACCCAGTCTTTGATGTGTGTTTGAGGAAAGGGAGGGGAGATGCTTGCTTAACTCTTTCTCTGCCTGGACGAAGTCAGCACCGGTGGTAGGCTCCCTTGGCCTTGTCCATGGCCTTTCCCATCTCTTTCCACCTGGAATTTCTCCTGCCAGACATCCAGGAGCTTGTGTAGAGAAGGGGAGGGGACAAGAGGCTGAAGACATCAGGAAGGTGGAAGACAGGCTGACAAGTACATGTTATGGGTTCCAACCTGAATTCTGTCACTGCACTGCTTGTGACTCAGGTCCATCTTTCACCCCTTGGTTCTGTCTTCTTCATGCACTGGGAGGCCCCCACGGATACAAAATACCATGTGCCCATGCAGGAGCAGGCTCGAGGTCTTGGAGTAGAAGGACTCCTTACACACCTCCTTGGAACACTGCCTCCCCAGCTGCATCCACCTTTCTGTTGCCCTCTGTCCTCCTTCCTCTGTTGAGCACAGTTCAGGGAGGAGTGGAGGCTAACGCAGCGTGGGGGGAGGGACAGAGCAGGCGTAATGATAGCTGGTGAGAGGCTGCTGCTGTGAGCTCTGAGGCCCCTGACTGTGGGGGCAGCTGTCGAGGGGGAGAACCAGGGCCCAGAGTGGCAGGAGCAAGGGCGCAGACTGCACCCCCCAGTCAGCAGAGGTCACAGAACCCGGAAGAAGGGCCCCAAGCGGGGTGCAGACTCAGCTCAACTGCCCTGCCAGCCTTGATGGCTTCTCTGCTTCAGCCTGGCAGCCTCCCATGTGCCCCTGGGCCAGAAGGGCCCCTTTGCAGGTGTGGGGAGGCAATGTGTGTGGACGGGCACACGTCTAGGAGACGTACCCCTTCTCATCTCAGCCCTCCCTCAGTGCTTCCCTTTCTCCCCCTCATGCTACCCTCAGTCAGGTCCCTTTGAGAAACACCCAGGCTGTTTTATGTCACAAATGAGGGAATAACATGAACTGGGGCCTTCTGTGTGCCAGGAGCTTTGCATGCTTTCTTTCCAGTCCTTACGGCCAGTGTCCGAGGGAGGAAGCAACTGAGGCTCAGAGTGGGGAGCTGACCTGGCTACGAGATGACTGTGAGCTCAAAACCTGGTTCTGTGTGGCTCTGAAGGCTGTGCTCTCTCCAGGTCTCCACACCTTAGTCAAAGCAGCCGGAGACCCCCAGCTGCAGACCCAGCATTAGGGTCATGATGGGGAGACACTGGGCCAGGGCAAGTAAAGTGATGATGATGATAATGACGAACACTTTCATGGTGCTTAACAATGTGTCAGGCACTTTACACATATTAACTCACTTCATGCCCAGCACAACCCTGCATTATCACCCCCACTTCACAGATGAAGGAAGTAAGGCACGGCAAGGTGACATAACTGGCCCAAAGTCATGCAGCTAGTAAGGTGTAGAGCTAGGATTTGGAACCAAGGTGGTCCAACACCAGGGACCCTGTTGTTATCACCATGCCACACTGCCTCTCAGTCAAAGCAGAAGGGGAGTCCTCGGCTGACCCCTGGAGCTTGGAGACCAGACTCCCACAAGAAAGGTTGTCCACAGGAATAGGGCTGTGACAAGTGTACAGCAAGGAGCCAGGCCACTGTGTCACTCAAGTGCAGAGGACTGAGGGAGCAGTGAGGGCCAGATGGTCCCAGAGGGCCTCCTGGAGGAGAGGAACCAGCTGGCTGGGCAGGACCACAGGCTGGTGTTAACACAGAAGGCAGATTGGCTCTGAGCTTCTGGGACAACTTCCTGCCCCACACTCCCTTTGGGGGCCTCTGGGACTGGGGCCAAGGCTGATGAGGGCTCTGTCTCTGCTTCCCACCCTGGGGTACTGTTTGCGTGGATGCCTGCCCCTCCCAAGGAGGGTGTGTGGCTCCCCATGCTGCAGGCTCCCTGGGATGACTCCTTGCCCCTGATTGCTGCAGTTAATGTAGCAGCACCGTTTACAGCCCGACACAATAACCTGCGCCACAGAAGTATTAACTCTCTCACTGAGCTGTTTGATGGCTCAGGATCTCAGGGACACTTACTCAGATACCTGTGGGATGCACTGGGATGCAGAGGGCCCAAGCTCCCACCTCACCTTGGACAGCCTAGCCCTGCATGACCTATGAGTGCTTGAGAGCCAGAAACCCCTCACCCCCCCCCCACCCCGCCCCATGCACAGCTCCAGGTGCCCACCCCAGGGCCCCGCACACAGTGGCTGCTGCAGACGCCAGTAGCATGTGTGTGCTCCATTGAAAGGGTTCAGAGCTGGGGGAGCTGGGCCAAGCTTTGGGAATATGGACCAGAAGCTTCAGGAACTGAAGGTCAAAGGCGAGGCCGGCCAGGTGGGCACCCACCACACAGCTGCCCTGTGCAGAGTCTTCTCCCACTGAACAGAACCTTGAGAAGAGGGCCAGGACGAGGAGTCTGTGCACACAGGTGCCTGCTGGGGAGCTGTGCCTTGGCAGGGGCAGGAAGTCAGAAAGGCCAGGTGTCTTACCCACTCTCCCACCCCCGCCCTCAGCCTCTGGTGCCTGAGTCTACATGAAGGCCTCAGTAGTGGCCAGCGAGACAGTGTGGTCATGCAGACAGGCAGGGCAGCCAAGGAGAGAGACCAGGCGTCCCTTGGGCCTGAGATAACATGAGTGTCTCTGCCTGGGAGGGAGCTCTTTGTGCTTTGTCCACCCTCTGCTCAGATTTATGGACAGTTGAGTCGGGAGAGATGAGCAGTAGGCAGGACATCCTCCCTTGGACTCAGCCTGCCCTCCCCTCCCCAGGAAAACCACATCTGAGGAAGCGAAGAACCAGAACTCCAAGGCAGTCACATCTGTGACCTCAGAGCCCACCAAAGCCCCCAGCTGGGGAGACACAGTCAAAGTGGAGATCCAAGCAGAGGACGCAGGGCGAGAAGGTGAGGTGGGGGCGGGGGGTGCTGGTGTGTGCGGGTGGGGATGTAAGGCAGGGGCAGGCCCCTCTCAACTCAGCTGGAAGCTACCTGAATGCCTCCTTGGGCTCAGTTAAAAGCACTTTAAAGAAAAAAAATCATAATACTGTCATGCCTCATCTCCCCAGCCTTCTTGAAAAATAAGTTGTTCCACATAAATGAATTTTCCAGACAATGAAAGCTTATCTGTTTTATGACCATTGTTATTATTTTCATGGTTGTGGTTATGGCCGTCTCCCACGGAAACGGCACGTTACAGCTTCCTGCACGTCCCCATGCATTGCTCACTGGAGTCACACCTCCAGGAGGAACAATGCTGCTCCCATGGCTTTGCTGAGAACACTGAGGTTCAGGGAACTTAAAATAACTGGCTCAAGCTCTAGTAATCAGTAAGCAGAGGACCTAGGACTCAGCTTTACATGCTCTCACTGTAGCTCCAGTGTTCTGGCTGCTTCCCTAGAATGGCTCTTTATCCTGCTGTGTCCTCCCCTGGCACTGCCAACTGTCAGACAGTGGTGTCTGTGCTTCCAAGGGTTGGGATCCACTCTCATAGAAGCTGCTTGATAGTTCTCTCTCCTTTATCCCCCGAAGCCTTTCCAGTCCCTGTGTTTTGGCAAATTTGAACATTGCAGGCAACTTAAGGTATCAGTATACATGCATAACACGCCACATTTGTGTTTTGATTTCCACTCTCAGGCCAGAGCTCAGTCTAGGCACACAGGAGTATTGACTGACTGTTGCCATGGTTACTGTGGGTGCTGGCATGGAGCACTGTCAGCACAGACCCACAGGTGCCCACCATGACTCTTGCAGTATCTAGTCAGAAGAACCTCAGGTCCCCGTCTTGCAGGTGGTCCTTCCCTCAGAGGACAGGCTTTACTTCTCCCCTTGAAATCTCACCAGGCACTTACAGAACTCCTCGTCCACCTCACAAAGAGCAGAAAGCCAGCTGCTAAAGATGGTAAAAGAGGAGAGAGGAAAAGGACGAGGAGGAACATCAATGAAAGGGGAAGAAGCTTGTTCTGGGTCAAGCCAGAGGATTTTTTTTCTGCCTGTAAAGGAATAGGTGGGCTGTTGGGATGATTTGAGAAAATGTGAAAGAGGAGGGAAAATTGACCTAGGATTTCATGCAAATGCATGTGTGCATCTGTGTGTGAATGTGTGCTAGTTCTTGTGCATATGTGAACACTGTGTGTGTGTAAGTGCTTGTGACTGTGTAGGCATGCATATGTATATGTCTTGCATGTGTGTGTGCATGCACATGTGTAGTGTGTGTGTGTGCACGCATCTCTGTGGCTGGCCGGATTAGAGGTTGTAGTGAGTGGACCTGGGCTGGGATCCTGCCCTAAGTTCTACACATCCAGGGTGAGTCCAGGAAAGGGTGTGATGAGTCAGTGGCCTTGGGGCCCATCTGTGCAGTAGAGAGGGGAGCAGGACTTACTGCAGGAGGGACAGGGGGTGGGGAGGCCTCATGGGCAGGCAGGGAATATCGGCAGGCGCCTCTTTGCAGATTGAAGTAGCTGGATGCTTGTTGGAACCTGGTTGGAACCGGTTGCTGTGGTGATGTATGCGGTGGGGGGTGAGCGAGATGGGGGCCAGGCCAAGAGGTGGGGGAAGGGTAGGAAGTAGCTCAAGGATGTGTTAATGAAAAGCAAAGGGGAGTTACACACCCTGTGTCAGGGCCAGAGCAGGCGACAGCAGAAATGGCAGAAACAGCTTATTGGCCACACAAAGGGAGCAGTGGGAGGCCAGAGGGGCACAATGCCCAGAGAGGAAACTGATGAGGCGTGTTTGTAGCATGGAGACAGGAGCAGGGAGGGATGCTGTCCATTCCCCCCAGCTACAGTTCCTCTGCGGCTGCCCACATGGAGCTCCAGAGATTGGGGGAGGGGGAGAAATGCAGGACACTCCCCCCCCCCGCCGTGTTCAGCCTCAGCAAGGTCCAGCTGGATCTAGGGACTCAGGGCCCATGGGTAGTGGCCATGAGGGGCTGCAGCCTCCACAGCTACTATTGTGGCTTTGGCTGAGAGCACTGGAATCCCCCTGCTAAGTTTTTTCAGTCTGCTCAGGGCTGGGTGAGTGTATGGAGTGCTACGGACGGTTAACAAGGAGGGAAATAGTGACAGCAACGAGGAGCATTTGCTTAGAATTTTATAGCTTGAAAAACACATTCCCCTCCCTACAGCAATATTAGGAGAGAGACTTTGTTTTTTGAAGTGTTAACGTTTTGCAGAGCAGGAACATGAAGCTCAGAGAAGTTAAATGACTGGCTAAAGGTCACAGAGCAAGTTGATGGGTTGGTACTAGAACCCAGATCTGCTGACTGGAAATCCCCTGCATTACTCTACTTTCTTCAAGGCAGCCCTGAAGTCCTTTTGGTGCTCATTTTCCACCCTTTCCTTTGATCACGGATCACATGTGGCCAGCTCTTGAGGGACTTTGGCAAGTGTCTTGCCCTCTCAGTGCACCCAGGGTAGCTCTGAGGAGGAGGAAGAAAGGAAGAGTAACCAGAAAAGCCCTCAGCTTCCTCCTCCAGCCCCTCATCCAGATGACCCACTCAGCTCCAAGTGCCCCAGCAGCACTGGGCTCCGAGCCTGCTGCGCCTGCTGATCTGGCAGCTGTCCGTGGTGCTGAAATGTCCTTGTCTCAAGAAGAGAGGCAGAGTGCAAGGGGCTACCCAAGAGTCTCCCTCAGGTACAGCCTGATCCTCCCTTTCCTTTTCTTCTCCAGATCCCTCCTTTATCTCCTTCCCTCCTCCATCTTCCGCATTCCTTCTCCCACCTCTTCCATCTTTCTTTTCCTTTCCTCCTTCCACATCTCCTCTTCCTTCTCAAATCATAGACTTCCAGAGTGGGAAGATGCCTCAAGGGTCACCAACTCCAGCCTCTCCCATCAGCCATTTACCAGCTGTGTGCTGTTGATCAAGTTATATAACCTCTCTGAGCTCCAGCATCCCCATTTTAAAAACAGAGATGGTGACTCCTACGTAAGGGATTGTGGTGGGGCTTTGTTGGAATAATGGCTCAGGAGCACCCATCCCCATGCCTGGCATGCAGTAGGTGCTCACTAAGTAGCACTACCATGATTTTTTGCAGGTCATTGGTGTTATCCTCAAAATTCATCCCAATGTTCATGCATTTTATGACAAAACGTAGTCTCTTTGGAGGGAGTTTTCTAAGTGGTGCATTATTCTTAGTGTTTAGATTAGTTTTCATTTTCTTGGAGTAGACTTTTGTTGACATTTGCATTGAAAGATTTCTTTTTTTCTTAGTTTGGCACCTGAGCTAACAACTGTTGCCTATCTTCCTTTTTTTTCCTGCTTTTTATCTCCAAATTCCCCTAGTACATAGTTGCATATTTTTTAGTTGTGGGTCCTTCTAGTTGTGGCATGTGGGACACCACCTCAGCATGGCCTAATGAGTGGTGCCATGTCCACACCCAGGATCTGAACCAGCGAAACCCTGGGCCACTAAAGCAGAGTGTGTGAACTTAACCATTCAGCCATGGGGCCGGTCCCTGAAAGATTTCTTGAGCAGACTGCTTTTTCTTACTGAGCCTCAGTTTCTCCATCTGCAACATGTGAGAGAGAATCCCTCCCCTTCCTGCCTGAGAAGCCGGTGACCAAAGGAAGGAGCCTTAGTCCCGGAAAGGGTACTTACATGTGTGTCTCTGTGAGTGCACATGTGTGTCTGTTGCCATCAGGGGCTGGACTCGGTTCTGTGTGTGTCCATCTCTGGGTTGGGAGTTTCTGGACCACAGGAGAGAATTGCATCTTTGGGTCCTAACAGCACCTAGCATGGAGCCTTGCCCTGTGCAGGGGCTCAGACAGTGCTTGTGAAGTGTGCATGTGTGTGTTCCACACATGTGCATACATGTTGATTCCTCAATGTGGCACCTGCTCCCCTACTGTCACCAATGTCTCTCACCTCACTGGGAGGGACAGTGGTCAGCTAAGCCCAGTCCTGACCTTGTGCTCATTTTTTTTCTCTCTCTAGATGTAGTCCTCAAGGTGGTAGACAACAAAAAGAAAGAGGAGCTGTTGTCTTACCAAATCCCCATCAAGTACCTGCGTGTCTTCCACCCCTACCACTTTGAGCTGGTGACGGTGAGTCAGATCTCTAGGCTCTGGGCCCACGTGGGCCTGCGACAGGTAGGGAGAGAGCAGGTGGGAACCACCTTGATGCCCACAGCTCTTCCCTCAGAGCATCCCAGGGCATCCCATGTCCACCCTGTAGTATGACAAGTCTAGGACCATGTGGGGCTCAGGAAACACAGCTCCTGGCAGGTAGACAGGAATGATTTCCATAAGATTTTGGAATTCTCCAAATTCATCTCCATAAAACAGCCCAATTAGCTTAGAACATCTACCACATTAAATGAATACACCAACTAAAGGTGTATTCTGATTTCATATAGGTTGAGAGAGTGGGGGTATATCTAAAAATCAAAGCAATATGGTATTTACAGAGTACCTCCTATGTTCCAGTCCTGGGCTAGACACTATACACACAGTCTCTAATGCTCAAGGTGAATTGTAGTTGGCAGACATAGGACTAGGACTCAGAGAGAGGACCCCTCTCCTCCTGGGTCACAGAGCAAGAGAGCAGCAGAGTCTAGGGTGAGCCCAGGTCATGCTGTCTCCCAAGTCAGTTCTTTCTTTGCTGCCTCCGTGCACTGCCATGGCAGGAAGAAGGCCCAGGAGAGTTGGGGTATGTGGGAGATAAAGTGTTCCCCAGAATGCACCCATCCAATGGACAACTGCGCATGAGCCTGGAGTGGGGAGCCTCAGGGCCCCTCAGTCCATGGCCTGAATGCCCCCAGGCTAGCTCCCCTGCCTGCCCCTCTCCCCAGTGCTGATTGGTGGAAAGGAGAATTCACTGGTTCACTGCTGAAGTACCTATTAAGCGCCTACTGTGTGCCAGGCACTGGGCCAGAGATGAGCAGAAGCATCATCACCGCCCCCCTCCCCCCCGGCCCCAATGTGCACTCAGACATTTGTAGTGGTTTAGAGTAAAGAACAATGTGAAGTTAGATTGTCTAGAAGCAGATCTGCTGCTTGCTTGCTGTATATCCATAAGGAGCTGCCTAGGGGTAGGCCTCCATTCCTCATCAGCAAAATTAAGACAATATGCCTCTTTGCGTGGCCACTTGGAAGATGGCATGCAATAATGGGCTTAAAGCCCGTAGCAAGGTGCGTGGCACACAGTAGGTGCTCAGTTGGGGTTAGTTCCCCTCCCCCCTCCCCTCCCAGGCCTTGGCATTGCCCTTCTTTCCAGGAGACTCCTCAAACACGGCCCCAGGGGGCTTTACCTGCCCTAGGCCCTGAGGAGAACCCCAAGCCCAGGGCCTCAGGACAGGGCATCAGGGGCAGGCAGGGGAGCGAAGACCCAGAGAGGTTAGTGACTCACCTGGGAGACAGGACTTCAACTGTAATTCTGGGAGCATCACCCAGCCTCCCGGGTCTCTGTCCACTTACCAGGCCTTGTTATCACATCTTTACAGAGAGAGTAGGAAGGCTGTGGTCCTTGTGAGGGCGATGAAATATTCAAATAGAAAAGGGAAGATTTATTATATTGATCTCCTTGGAAGGGCTCGCAGGGACCATGAGCTTTAATTATCAGCTCGGAGTCCCAGTGGAGCAATGCCAAGTGATTGTCTGCGGAGGACTGGATTTATGGCCAGGTCTGCCCCTTAGTCACTCTCCTTCTTGTGTGTCTTCTTCCCCCACCCTGTCCCCAGCCCACCCAGTCTGGGAAAGCTGACAAAGACGCTGCCAAGACCCAAGTGTACGCAACAGTCGTTCGGAAGAGCAGCTTCATCCCCCGCTATGTCGGTTGCAACCACACAGCTCTGGAGGTGCTGGGCTTGGGGCCCTCAGGATGTGGTGGGGCGGGAAGGGACCAAGCTTGGAGAGGCCCCTAGGCCCTGCCCTTGACCGCTTCTGGCTGGCCTGACAGTGTGGGGCAGGAGTATGAGAGGAAGAAATCAAGAAGGGAGAAAGCAACCAGGCCTTTCAAGAATAGTGGGAGCAGTTTGTGAAGAACAAGCTCTGGGACAGATGGTGGGGATGATGTGGACGGAGATGAAGATACGATGCCTACCCAACCTTTTCCAGGACGTTCCAGGCACATCATCTTGCCTTAACCTTGCCCTCCCTCGCTCTGCTCCTCACACACCATGCAGGGACTGCTGCTGGACGGGAGGTTCCCGAAGCCTTCTGTCTGTCTGAATCTCACGGAGGGAGGAAAAGCCCCCTCCTTGGCCCACATTCCCTGGCTGTTTTCTCTCCTGTTCTGTCTACTCCTGGAGTAGTAACCCCTGACCTTGGGTATACATTCCCCAAGTGAGAGTTTTAGGGCCTCCCCACCCTTCCTTGAGTTCTGTTTCTGAAGAGGTTTGGCTGGTCTTCCAGGTAGGTGTTCATACATTCATTCAACATCTGTTTAAAGAACCTCTTCCGTTTGCCAGGCCAGGGCCAGGCCTAGCTTGGGCATAGCTTCCACACATGCCTCCTCCCCGAGCCCCTGCCGTTACCTTCTAACCCTGGGCCTTTCAGCAGCCTCAGGAGGACCAGTGATGCTCCAGGAAGATGTGGTCCAGGAACCTGGGCCCTCTGCATTTCCCCAGCCTTCAAACTGCCCAGGGGTGACAGACTCTAATCCAGCCATGGCCTGAATATGATCAGGGCACAGCCGGGAGGCCCAAGCTCTGGGCTTCCCTGCCCCAACATGGCTGATCTGACCTGCCCCATAGCACTGTGAGCTGGCAGGACAAGAAGTGTTCGTTAGTCCCATTTCACAGCTGGAGACACTGAGACCCAAGCGGAGTCTGGTATGGCAGCCTAGAGCTCCTGACCCACATCTCTGCATCCCCACAGCCACCCCTTGGATGCCAGCATGTGTCAGACCTGCAAGAGCCCTCTGCTCCCATCTCCCTACTCTCTTCTATCATGTTCTTTCCTGAGGATGGCCAGCAGCTTGCTGTCTCTCTCTCTCTGTCTCTCTGCCTGCCCCCCCACCCCCGACACACACACACAGCAAGGAAGAGTGACAAAAGCTTGACTTTGCTGTCCCCAGGTCATAACCCACAGGGAGGAGGCCATACCCACAACACCTAGGCAAAACCTTGGCCTGCAGGGGGGCCCACTGTGGATTTGCCCACCTCCCTTCCCAACCCTCTGACTCATCCCATAGCATCTGGGCCCCTCAGCCTTCCAGCCCCCAGCTGCTCCCCTGCCCTGGCACAGATGTCTTCCCTGTCTGTGCCTGATGGCACAGCGGGAGAAGAAATTGCTCTCTTCCTCCCCAGGCTGTCAAGAGTAGGTGTGCTTGGGCAGCTGTCTCATTCACACCTGACCATTCAGTACAGAAGAGTTGTAAATTAGTTCCCCCTACTCCCAGACTGCCCCTCAGCCCTTATACCTTTTGGAGTCCCTGTGAGCAATAGGGTTTGACAGTGTTCCAGTGAAATCCCTCAAGGCCAGATCCCCACCCCCACCCAAAGATTGAAATGCCACCATCAGAGACTCAGTCCTTTGACTTTGGTGAGGGGTTTCAATCTCTAGAGCCCCCAGTGACAGCTGAAAGGCCCAACTATTTTAAGCCCCAATCAGCTCACACCTGTGTGGAGTTAGCTGGCAACCAGCTGAGATGGGTCCTGGCAGAGGGGCTTAGGGGAGGGTACTGAGGGGGAGGAGAAAAGGGAGAGGGATCCAGGACAAGCTACTACTCGCAGGTCTTCTCCTCCTATTGAAGGTCAGAGCTAGAAGGTCCAGGGAGAGTAGGGTCCAACCCCTCAGTGTACAAGTTGGGAAACTGAGCGCCAGAATGGAGCAGCGACTGGCTACGGTGACAGTGACCCAACTGGAGTAGACCTGGCAAGGGCCTCTTCCCGTCCTGAGGGCTGCCTCCAGCGTGCCCCTCAGCCGTGTCCAGAGTCCCTTCCCCTTCCTGCTTTTCTTCCCATCAGCACCACATAATTAGGATCCCAGCCATCCTCCAAGACCAGCTCAACCCGCCCCTCCCCAAGGCCACTGACTGTCTCCTCCTGCTTCCCCGCCCAGGTCTCTGGGGTTCTCTGTCTCTCACTCATAAACACAGTCAACTTGTCCCTCCTCTTCTCTCCTCTTTTCTTCTTCATAAACACAGCACTCATTTATCCCACAAACATATATTGAGCTCCTACTCTTTGCCAGTTTTTTGCTAAAAGCTGGGAATACCACAGTGAATGAGATGGACATGGTCCCTGCCCCTGGGGACAAATGGTTTGAGTCAAATGGACAGAAAATAAACAAGAAAGAAATTAGATTAAACACAAACTATGATGGTGCTATAGAAGAGGCAATCCAGGGGCTGAAGGAGTAGTCAGAGAAGGCCTCTCAGAGGTGGTGACATTTAAGCTCTAAAGGAAGAGAAGGAGCCAGCTACTGAGTAAGTGAGGGCAGGAGTGGGGAGTCTAGGCAGAGGGATTAGCTTGTGCAAAGACCCTGAGGCAGAAACAAGTGGGGCATGTTGGAGGAGGGAGAAGAAAGAGGCTGGAGCAAAAAGAGTCCTGGAAGGCTGGCAGGAGATGTGGGCCGAGGGGCAATGGCTATCATGGTAAGAATTATGGAATTCATTCCAAGCGTGGTGAGGTGGGAGGTGCTCATTGCATGGCCTCAAGCAGGGGAATGACGTGACTCAATTCATTTTTAAGAAGGCAGTTTTTGCCACTGGGTATCAGATTGCCTAGGAATGGAGATGGGTTTGGGGCAGGAGTAGAAACAGGAGCCAGTGAGGGGTCGGAGAAGTAAAAGGAGCCCCAGGAATCACAGCTGGAAGGAGTTGGGGTGAGGACTGAGGGGAGAATAGGAGCCCATTGGCGAGAAAGGGGTGAGGGCCAGGAGCAGGTCAGAGCTGCTTGGGACGGCAGTGGAGGTGTGTGGGCACAGAATTTGTGTCTTCTCTCCTGCCTTCCATGCCTAGCCCAGGGTCTGAAAGAGGGCAGCCTTGAGCAGAGAGAGACCCGAGTGTGGCAGGAGCAGGCGGGAGCAGGTGCAGAGGTGTGGAGGCAGGGACGAGCCCGTTGTTGGGTAGGAAGTTGTCAGGCGAGCTGCCCATGTCCCCGAGAGGGCCCAAGGCCCCCAGGGGCTCACCTGCCTCCTCTCTTCCCCAGGTCTTTCTGCGAGGAGTCAACGAACCCCTGGCCAACAACCCCAACCCCATGGTGGTCATTGCCAGGGTGGTTCCCAACTACAAGGATTTTAAGTGAGTGGGGCCCAGGTGGGTGTGGGCAAGGAGCAAGGGGAGGGCAGAGGACAAGGAGGGAGAAGGCTGTCATTGCCACCACAGGCCATGATTCCAGGAGCCATAGAAACCTGCCCATCCCAAGCCTTTCAAACCTCCCCACTGGGTCTGAGGTCCCGGGAAGCTGCCCACAGCCCCTAGACAGGGGCAGTTCAGACCTCTCCTGAGAGCAGGCTGGGAGGGGAGCCAGTGTAAGGAGGAGGAGAAGGTGTCTTCACCCCCTCCAAACCTCCCTCGCATCTCACCCCCATCACATCCACAGTTCCCCCTGCCCCACTCTAGTTCAGGGTCAAGCCTCCAACCCATGGTTGTCCCCAAAGGAGGCAGGCTAAGGGTCAACTCAGAACATCATGACCTTTAGCCCTGCCTAGGAGTCCCTTCCCTCACCATCTTGGAGGTCTCCCTGGCTCTGCCCTGGCTCATCCCCGTCCTCCCCAGACCCCTTTTGGGGCTTGGTGGATTCACATTCCTCAGGAGGGGATTCAGGCTGGTTTGGCCACTGGAGGCTGCACACTGCAGTGAGTTCCCCAGTGAACATGTGACCTCTGTGACAGCACCACCTCCTGGGGGTCAGCTGTCTGCCTCTGTCACTTCCACTGACTCTGATGGCCCAAGAGGACTCCCTGACTCATCTGTGCCACCTGTTGAGTTCTGATGACCTGTGAACCCGCCTTGCTTACAGGAGGAATGAAGATGGCTGATGTACTCACTCAGTGCACAGATGCACACACACACACACACACACACCCTGAATCCTACCCCTGCAGCCTCCATATCCCCCAAGCCTAAACTGGGATTCCCACCCTGGGAGTGTGTCACTCTGGCAAGTCTTCCACAGGTGAGGCAGGGATGCAAGGCCCATTTTAAAGATGGGGCAGCTGAGGCCTTCTGATGTGGCCAAGGCCACAGTGAGTCATGGGGAAGGGAACCTGGGGGCTGCAGCCCATTTCCTGACCAAGACAAACTTTCCCAAGGCTTTGGGCGGTGATAAGAAGGACCAGGGCCCATCACCTGTCCAGGTGTCCAGGCCTGAACTACGTGGGCCACCGCACTCTCCTCTCTCACATCAATCCAGAGCCCACGTGGGAGCCCTTGGCTGCCAGGCTTGGGCACAGAGCCAAGTGTGCCAGACACTCGTAGCACTCCTGTGCTGACCCCTGTCTCCTTGCCTCCCCAGGGTCAATCAGGTAAACCAGGACCCGACATCCCTGGGGCTGCCCATCACCTCACTCTCTTTCCCTATCCCATCCGTGATGAACTTTGATGTTCCTCGAGTCAGCCAGAACGGGTGCCCTCAGGTATGGCTCCTTCCCTCATTCACTCCTCCTCATTCACTTCCTCATTCCCTGTCACTGGTTCGTAACTCACCCACTCCTTCAGTTATTCACTCAGTCAGTCGGCTGTTCACGTGACTGTTAAGAGTGTACTGAATCCTGCCGCATACCCAGGGCCATGCGCGTCTCTACTGGGGAGAAGTGGCCCTCAGGAACTCTCTGCCTGGAGAAGAAAGGAGCCACACATGTGAAAAGGTTAAACACTAACATAAGATAATCTTTAATCTAATAACAAACCAGGAGGGACTGTCAGAGCTGTAAAAATCAGAGGAGGGAAGACACAAAAGGACAAATACTGTATGATTCCACTGACATGTGGTACCTAGACTGGGCGAACTCAGAGACAGAAAGTGGCACAGTGGTGCTGGGGGCTGGGCAGGGGAGAATAAGGAGTTATTGTTAGGTGGATACAGATTTTCTGTTTGGGATGATGGAAAAGTTCTGGAGATGGATGGTGGTAATGGTTACACAATGTTGTGAATGTATTTAATGCTGCTGAATTGTACGCTTAAAAATGGCTAAAACGGTAAATTTTATGTTATGTATATTTTACCACAATAAAAATTTTTTTTTTAATCAGGTAAGAGGGATGTGAAGCCTGGGTGATGAACGCGGGCATCCAGTCACAGGTCTCTTGAGTTTTCAGTAGGAAGGGTTGCTGTAGGGTGATTGAGAGCAAGAGCACAGCTATGGGTGTGCAGGAGGACTGGAGAGGAGGGGAGTGTGTTTGAATATGTTGGGAAGTGTGTGCAGATCGTGGCTGGGTCCAGCGGGTAGCCAGATTAATCTCTTCCCATAGTCTGCACTTCAGTGGGAGCTTGCCCCACATGATGGTCCCAACATTTTCCTAGGCCTTGAAGAAGACACGGGTGCCTGAGAAGTCCTTCCTATTGTCTGTCCACCAGCGTTCATGTCTGGTATGGCAAATATAGAATGAGGCACCCCTTTAGAGCCCCAGCCTTCAGTTAAAGGCAAAGACATTTGAAGAAGGCTCAGACACGGACAAGAGTGATGGTGCCAGGGAGGGGTGGGATGAAGGGGGGACCCTAGGGACAGAGGCTTCAAACTCAAACCAATCCTCGGCCTGATTTCCCCAGAGTCATCTCACACATGGCCCTGCATTTGCCCAGAAAATTATGAACCAATCAGCAGGCAGTCTCGAGGGGCAGCAGGCGCTGGCTGCTTTAATGAGTGAGCCCCTCCCACCCCCAGGCCCTCTCTGGCTGCCTTTGTTGCCTAACTAGTCTGGTGGGGGAGGTGCCCCTGGCCACAGACTTACCCCCAGTGCCTCTTGCATGTGTGGACTCGACGCCAGAGGTCTAGCAATGGCAAGACACTTGTTGAAGGTCACCTGGCACCATGGCGGTTGGGCCAGGTTGAGAGCTCACTGGCAGCTGGCATAGAGGTGCCCAGGTGCCAGCAGTGAGAAGACAGGGGCAGGCTTCTGTGTCACAAGGTGGAGAGAAGGAGGGAGTGGCCAGCACCCTACCTGGAAGGGGCACCAGTCAGCAGCCCTGGGCTCAGTGGGCACTGCCATCTCTTCCTGTCTCAGGCCCTATGGCCAGTCTGTATCCAAGCTCTCATGGGGCCCCTTTCCATGCTACAGACCCAGCTCTAAGGCCTGCCTCATCTTCTCTTGTCTAGACCACTACAGCAGCCTCCACTAGGTACGCCCCCATCTGTCCTGTGAGAAGTAGCCACAGAGCCCCCCACTCAGGGCTGGGCCCTTCCCCTGGACCCTTCGTCCTATCACCGACAAAGCCCTCACTGTCAGCCAGGTACACAGACCTTGTCCCCTCCAGCCACCTGGCTCACTGTTCCACTTCACACAGGCTTTCTCTACCTCCACTCGATGTGGCTGTTCTGCACGCCCATACTATCCTCTCTCACCTGCCCCTCAGCCTGGAATGGCCTTCCTCCTTCTTACCTACTGCATGATCCCTCAGGTCCTCGCTTCCCCAGGTCAGAAGTCATAGCTTTCTCCCCAGACATCCCAGCTCCCAAAACCCACAACTTGCTTAGGCCTCTGCATGGATCAAAGTGTGTGTGTGTTTCGGCGTGGGAGGGAGTGGGTGTCCTATCCCCTTGGAAGAAATGAGCTCCAGAGGGGAGCAGGGGTTGGCTCTAGCTCCCCCACAGGCCGTGCAGCACCCCAGAGGCATCCAGCGTGGAGAAGCCCCCAGTCAACATTTGCTGAGTTCAGGTGAATTGAACTTCCACCCTCACAGAATATCCCTTGTCTCCTTCAACCCTCACAGCAGCCTTTCAAAGCATGGAGCATAAAACGTTTTCCCACAGGACAATGACAAAGCCAGGTCCCAGAGAGGGGAAGGGACTTGCCAAAGGCCACACAGTGAGGTTGAGGCAGACCTGGGCCCAGAGCCAAGGGTCCTAACTCCCTTGAGGCCCCACCCAGCCCCACTCAGCTACTCTTCCCAGGATGCCGCCACTACACCTGGGCAGAGCAGGCAGTGTGTGGGTGGGTGTCGGTGTGGGTATGGTGGGCCCCGGGGGAAATGGAGGAGGGCCCGTGGGCCCATGTGAGGAAGGCTGTGTTGCCAGGGAAGGCAGGTCTGCCTCAGTGGCTGGGGTTAACGGCTTTGCTGAAGATCACAGCTGAGAGTCAATCCCATTCCTTAATTCCACAGCCCGCCTTGGCCTTTCCCGTCAGCATCTGTGGACAATAGCTTCCCCTTCCCCCACATGCCCCCAGCACCTTCACCAGGGCCCTGGCATCAGGCTCTGAAGGGAGTTTAACCTTGATTCCTTGCGACCCCGCCCCCCAATCCCATACACACACAGGAGAGGCTGACCCTCCCTCCCCAATTCTAGGTCCAAAGGGATCTTTCCTGAGGGACTCATCCTGGGAAACCATTCAGGGAAGGAACTGTCCTTACTGGGCAGGCAGACACCATTTCTTGCTTTGTAGATTCCATTTAGACACATTAATAGGCCCCAGAGAGGACAACCAGCTTCCATTAAATACTCTTCTTCCGAGGAGGGG
This sequence comes from Equus quagga, assembly GCF_021613505.1. Lineage (NCBI taxonomy): Eukaryota > Metazoa > Chordata > Mammalia > Perissodactyla > Equidae > Equus > Equus quagga. The sequence continues at coordinate 2,700,526 of NW_025796915.1, read as the reverse complement.
CAAAGATAGGGCAGCAGGGGGCTGAATCCCAGGTCTTCCTTGAGTGCCGCAGTGCCTGGCAGATGGTCCAGGCTATGTGGGTGCCCCTCTGGCCCCAGGAGAATGAGATGGCTCTGAGTTGGGCATGGTTTGAGGATCAATCCTGAAAGGCCACTCCCAGGCTTGATGGCCAAGTGGCTGTCCCTAAGCTGCCACCAGAGGCTGCTCTCAGGAACACTCCCAATCAACCCAGTCACTGTCCCTGTGTTCAGGGCCCCTGGCCCCGAAGTGACTGCAGCTTATCTCCCCAGGGGCAGGGGCAGACACAGCTGAGCCTCAGTCTGGGCCTCGGAGAACAGAGCACGCACATTAGTGAGATAGGCATCAGGGCCCTGCTGCCGCAGGGGGAGTGGACCCCCACTGATGCTTTGCCATCCTGCATCAATAACTCCGGGAACTGGTGGTGCATTTGTGCTGACCTTTTCGAGTGATGACTGATTCCCACAGGGGAGCAGGAGGTGGGAACAGGAGGTGGGAGTGGCTGCCTCTGTTGCTGACAGCCCCTGGCTGGGGGCAGAGGCAAGGCAACCCCTTGGAGAGTCTGCGCCAGTGACCCCCAGCCCCTCCCCGTGTTGGGACCGTGGTGTGACAGGCTGATGCCCCCATGTCCCATGCCCCACTCCCCACCTTCCGGCCTTTGCAGATGCTCGACCTCTCACCTGGAGTCCCTCCTCATTCCAGGCATCCTCTGCACATGCCATGCTTGGTGCCACCTCCCCATTTTTGCTTAGGCTGTTTTCCCAGCCAGAAGACCTTCCTCCCTTCAACCTGCCAAATCTTCCTTCAGAGCCTTCCTCAGGTCCTGCTTCCTCCAAGACAGCTTTTCTGATCACCCACAGGAATGTCTCATACAGCCCTTTATTGGGGTTCTGTAGTTAATGCTTTCTTATTTCATTGTTCAAATATTGCCTATGTGTGTGCCCCAGCTGCTGGCTTCATGTGCCGTCAAGTCCCCCGAATGCCCCATGAAGACCCATCATGGGCTCTGCAAGGGGCTGGGAAACCTGTGTGAGGCAGAGAGGGGCTGGGACAAGGGTAGGGGTCATGTCTAATTTGGCGTCTATGACACCACCAGCCATGGGTATGAATGCTGATGCAACTCTTAGGAAAAGTCTACCCATGATGAATCCAGTGCCTTAAAATACATGTGTCCTGTAACTCACCAATTGCATTCTGGGTACTTGTACTAAGGAAGTAATTTGATACGGAGCTGTGTGTCAAAGAACATTCAACATAGTGTAATTATAGGAAAAACGGGAAGGGAGAGACCAGGGCATGTGCACACGACAGAATATCCTGTGGCAACCAAAGTCGTGGCTAACAACTGTCCCTAGGACTCTGGATAGGCTTAGGTTCTAAGAGTAAATGAGAGGCTGGCCCGGTGGCGCAGCGGTTAGGTGCGCACTTTTCGCTTGGGCGGCCCATGGTTCACCAGTTCAGATCCCAGGTGTGGACATGGCACCGCTTGGCACACCATGCCGTGGCAGGCGTCCCACATATAAAGTAGAGGAAGATGGGCATGGATGGTAGGTCTGGGCCAGTCTTCCTCAGCGAAAAGAGGAGGATTGGCGGCAGTTAGCTCAGGGCTAATCTTCTTCTTCAGAAAAAAAAAGAGTAAATGAAAAATGCGGGATATTGGGATGACAATTATGCAAAATAGGCATAGGGAAAAAGGTGGAAAGAAATGGTCTTATGAACAGTTGTCTTTAGTGTTGGAATTTAGGTGGACTTTTTAAACCTTTCTACTTTTCCATATTTTCCAAAATTTATTCATTAAGTGTGTGTTGCTTTTATATTTGGGACAAATGTTTATGACATACATAGACACTTACACAACCAAATATCCAGCCATCCCTTGATTTGGGAGAAACGGTGGCCCCACTACCTGCTCCCACCTTCTGCTTTCAGCTGTCCAAGCCCGGGGGTCCCCCGGAGCTGCCCATGTGGAATCAGTCCTTCCTCTTCCAAGGCCGAGATGGAGCCACCACCTTCTCAGAAGACACAGCCCTTGTGCTGGAGTACTACTCCTCCACCTCAAGTAAGTGCCACCTGGTGCCACAACAGGGCAGCCATGCATCAGGACAGGTGTATGAAAGTGTTCAGCCCATCCTGCCTCTGCCTCCTGCAGGGATGGGTTAAGGGGTCCAGGTCCCAAAGCAGCCTCCCAGTGCATGCAGATAAGTGGGGAGCGCCTGGCTGGCTTCCTTGTCCAAATGGCAGCTCTAGGGCAGGGGCCAGGACGCGTAGGCCTTCTTTCCATAATAGATGCAAGCGTTTTTATTGCACCACCCCTATACACCTCTCAGTGAGGAGGGAGGGAGTGGAGCCCTCAGGGCTCACATCCTGTGGGGTGGACAGGGTTCAGAGACCAGCTGATCCACAGTCTTAGTTTCACACTGTAAGAATGAAGCCCCCAAAGGTCAGAGACAAGGGAGATCAGTATACATACCCAGACACAACTATGTTTAGAGTTGGCCTTGAACTCAGGAAGCCCTGAGGAGAGAGGAGAAGGAAGATATTTGTACAAGAAAAGGCCAGGAGGCAGGAAACAGATGGACAGTGTGGATGGGAAAACTAGATGTTGGGTACCAAAGGATGGGGCCCGGGTGGGGCCTCAGACGCTGGGATCCGGGAAGTGGGGGCTTTGGCGGGAGCCCCAGCTGGTCCTCCCCTCGCAGTGAAAGGCAGTGAGCCATGGACCCTCAGCAAGCCCCTGGGCGTCTCCGTGTTGCCGCTAAACAGCCGTTTGTACCGCAAGATGCTGACAGGGAAAGGCCTGAATGGGCTGCGTGTGGAGCGGCTCCCCATCACCGTGAGTCCCCCACCAGGGACTGGGCCCACGGCAGGTCCACCTGGTCCCAGCCGCCCCACCCCGCTCCACCTTGCCCCACCAACATGGCAAATCTGGCTTCTCCAGCAGCTTCCACCAGGGCTCCCACCAGGGAAGCTGACCACTGTCAGGTGTGAGAAGCTCTCCTGAACACCAAAAATCTAGGCTTGTGATGAAATTGCCCGAGCGACTTGGAGAGAAGCACGGGGAGGCCCTTCGGGAGGGCAGCGAGAGCTCAGGCCTTTAACCAGCTGGACCTGCCTTCAAATCCTGACTTGCCCTAGTCCTCACTATAGAAGCTGGGGCAAGTTACTTAACCTCCCTGAACCTGAGTGCCCATCTCTAAAATGGGAGCAGCTTGCCTGTACACAACCTCTCTGCATAACAAGAGAGTCAAGAGGCCAGGCTCCGGAGCCAGACTGTCTGGGTCCAAATTCCGATTCCACCCCTTACCAGCTCACATGACCATGGGAAAACTGCTTAAAGTCTCAGTGCTGCAGTTTCCTTGTCTGTAAAATGGGTTCATATTAATAGTACTTTACTCATAGGGTTGCTGTGAGATTTTTTGAGGAAATACCTGCAAAGCACACAGAACAGAATGGGTTCTCAATAAGAATTAATACGTTATAGTCATCGTTGTCTATTTCTAAGCTACCTTTTTCTCTGAAATACTTCTGGCCATGATGATGCTGTAGATCTCACAAGTGAGAGCTTCCTGACTCTGCCGGGAAGCAGGTCTGGAGGTCTGGGCAGGTCTCCGGTGGAGGTGGGAGGGTGGCATGGCAGTGGTGAGGGGCGAGCAGAGCCAGGAGACCACCTCCCACCTCCCTCCCACTCTCCAGGCATCCCCCGCAGCAGGCACTTTCCTGGAGAATCCAGACAGTGGGTGGAATAGAGGCCGAAGCTGCCCTAGCCAGTGTGGTCCAACTGTTTCCTTCTCCCCAGGACACCTCGCTGAAAACCATGAGTGGTGAGGCCCCCACGGTGGATCTCTCCTTCCAGCTGCTTTCCTCCGAGGTAAGGCTGTGGGTCAGGGGAATTTCAGGGCCTGGCAGTCATGTGCCAGCTCCTGTAGCCCCTTAGTGGGCTCCAACCTCCTTCACAATTGCTAGTATTGTTCAGGGGCTGGGGCCAGGGGCTTCTGGGAGGAGGGGACTGCTGCTTTGTGTGAAATGTCTAAGGGTGATTTGAGGCTCCAAAAAACCAGAGAGAAAGGTGAGATTAGGAAGAGAAGAGTTGAGAGCAGAGGGCCACCCAGACCCACTCAGTCTCTAACTCAGCCCAAGCCAAGCCTGGCTCACCGGGATCAAGGTTCTACAAGGGTGAACTAGGATATCTTTTTCTGTCGCCAGGTAACAAATTCCCACAAACTTAGCAGCTTAAAACAACACCCATTCATTCGTGTGCTCACACTTCTACGGGTAGGCAGTCTGTGACAGCATAGCTGACATCAAGATGTTGGCAGGGGCACAGTTCTTTCTGGAGGTTGTGGGGAAGAGTACTCCTCCAGGCTCATATAGGGTCTTGCCAGAATTCAGTTCCCTGCAGTGGTAGGACTGAGGTCCCTGTCTCATTGCTGGCTGTCAGCTGGAGGCCTCTTTCAGCCTCTGAAACCCACCCACATTCCTTCTCCCAGTGCCCTCCTCCATCTTTAAGCCGACAGGCACGTGGGATCTCCCTCACGCTTCAAAATTCTCTGACTTCCTTCTCCGCAACAGCCAGAGAAAACTCTCTGCTTTTAGAGGGGCTCCTGTGATGAGGTCAGGCCCACTGATGACCGCCCCTTCTTAAAGTCAACTGTGCAGTATAATCACATCATCACAGGTGTGGTGGCTCATCACATTCACGGGTTGCAGATTAGAGTGTGGAATCTTGGGGGCCCATTTTTGGAATTCTGCCTACTACAGCTGGGTTGGTCCAAGTGGAAAGATAGCAGGGACTGAGCCCTGCCCCGTGGATGGGAGCTCTTCCTCTACACCTGGGCTCTGAGTCCAGATTGGACCCTGGTCATTTGGCTCCAGTGCACCTAGCAGGCACCTGCTGGAATTTTTCCACTTTGCTCTCTGTGATGCTGGGACAGGTGTGAAGCTGGGATGTGAGCAGTTTTGGACGATGAACCCAGGAAATGCCTGGAGGGGCTGATGTCTGGGTCAGCCCACTCCTGACAGCTTCCCATGCCAGGAAAAATAGCCACTAGCTCTGGAGTAATACTTGGCCCTGTGACCTTACCTGTGAAGAACACAGGGAGTTCCATGGTGTAGGGTGTGTGGGGTATATCTGGGAAAGTACCAGCCCCAAAGTGCCTCCCCACAAGGCCTCTAGTGAGTGCCTGAAACCTTCCGTTAGCAAGCCCCGATGTGGAATGTTCTGCATCGCCCTCTAGAGATTCCTCTCATTCCTGGGTGGGAGGGAGTTTGTTAGATACTCCCTGACATCCCACCCCACCCCCCAAACTAGATGTAGGACCAGGAAGGTACTGAGAGGGGAGGACACAGAAGCAGCAGAAGACCCCAAGAAAGGGGAAGCATGGTCCTTTGGAAAATGTCACAAATTTCCCAGATTGGAGCTCAACCCTCCACGGCCTCTTCTTGAGGTCTGAAGTCTGCCAGTGGCCACTGCCAACCCCTTCCTCACCTCCCCCTGCCCCCTGCCCCTTCAGTGGGGCACGTGTGTCCTGAGGACTTAAAGGAGGGTCAAATGCCCCTGGTCAGGGCACTGGGGGACCCAAGCAGGCAACAGGCAGGTGGGCAGGACACTTCCCCAGTTGCCCAGGGGCTGGGCACAAAGGTCTCGGTGATGAATTATTCACTGGAGCTGTGCTAAGTGCAGAATTAATCCCTTTCCTTCCAGCTGGCGGCCTCACTAAATTATCCCTCCAAGTCATGCGGGAAAACGCTGCCGAATTCATTTAGCTGCTGAGTGTTTTGATCTGGGCCTTGTGATTTTAGCTTCCCCTTCCCCCTAGCCCCCTCCCCCTGCAGGCGGGTAAGAAGAACATTCCGTAATGGATTTCCGAGAAGAAAGGAAAAGAAAGGGGATCAAGATTGGGTGTGTACCAGGAAAATAGTACTAGAGGAAATTCAGATTCTGCAGCCTGGAATTCATACACACACGCACTCTCACACAACTGCATTCAAATATCTGCACGCGGACAGTCACATATGCATAGATAGGCACACAGCGCACGCACACCCCCTTTGCAAGGGTGTACACATTTAAAGCATACATATGTGCTCACACACATGAGCAAACTGACACCAGACATTTTCACACCTGCACTGGCACACGCAGAAGCTAAATTTCTTTTTTCTTTTTTTAAAGATTTTATTTTTCCTTTTTCTCCCCAAAGCCCCCCCAGTACATAGTTGTGCATTTTTAGTTGTGGGTCCTTCTAGTTGTGGCATGTGGGATGCCGCCTCAGCATGGCTTGATGAGCGGTGCCATGTCTGCGCCCTGGATCTGAACTGGCGAAACCCCGGGCTGCCGAAGAGGAGCGCACGATCTTAACCCCTGGGCCACAGCGCCAGCCCCAGAAGCTAAATTTCTTTGTGGCTAAACTGTTTCTTGGTGAAACTCTCTGAGAATTGGCCAATAACTGACTTGCTTTGATTCTAGAATCTCAAAGTCCAATTTGGGGCCTAAGTATGAAGTGCTAATGTGGGTAGACTCGGCATAAGGTTTTTGCAGCCATAGCACCTATCCATTCATTCTTTTATTCCATATGTATTTGATGCGGACCAGAATTTCGGCTGCCCTTGTGGATTGCAGTGAGGAGAGGGAGGGGCTGTTGACCATGGAGCCCATCTGCCTTGAATTCCCCTCATCAGGATTGGACATGGTTCTCTGCCAGCGTCTGAGCCCCTTTGGCCTCCTTCTCCCTGAGGGGTGGCAGGAGAGTGTGGAGAATTGAAGAACAAGTCAGATGGCATTGCAGCCAAGTCTAAAGGGCCCATCCCCAGCTCATCCCTCACCATCACCTTCACTGTCATACCGCCATGTCCGCCATGCAGCTACAGATGTTTATTGAGCACCTGCTATGTAGCAGATACTGTCCTGGGTTTTAGGGATCTTACGTTGAAGAAGACAGAAAAGGCCGTGTCTTCATAAGCCTGCGTTCTTAAAGAGCAAGGAGTGTGGACCAGACAATGAACAGATCAATTTATGAGCAGACGTCAGCTCCTGAAAAGAGGCCTGATGAAACCCAAACAAGGTGACAAGCTGTTGAGACTTGAGCTGGTATCCGAGTAAGGTTGTGAGCCAGGCCGCCGTAACATCCATCTCATTGTTCCACCTAAGGCGTTGTCTGCTAATTCATGGTGGACAGTACCTGGCCTTCATCTCTGCAGTCCAGCCAGGCGGACCTGGGCCCAGAACCATGGCTTCTTCCACTGTTTATTTATTTATTAAAAAAATTATTTTTTTGAGGAAGATTAACCCTGAGCTAACTGCTGCTAATCCTCCTCTTTTTCACTGAGGAAGACTGGCCCTGAGCTCACATCCGTGCCCGTCTTCCTCTACTTTATATGTGGGACACCTACCACAGCATGGCTTGCCAAGTGGTGCCATGTCCACATCCGGGATCTGAACCAGCGAACCCCTGGCTGCCAAGTGGAACATGCGCACTTAACCGCTGCGCCACTGGGCTGGCCCCTCTTCTGCTGTTTAAATCAAACACTGCTGAAAGCTCCAGGAGCCACTGCCTGAAGACTGGCCATGTTAGAGTCCTGTGGACATGCCAGCTGCAGGGCGGGCTTGTGATAATGGGCCTTTCAGGGGCCCCATCCACGTGGCTAACAACTCCATCTTAGGAGCAACTTCTTGTACACGGTCAGACATGCTACAAAGAGGAAATACTTCAGAAGAAATGAATAAGCATATCCTGTTTGAGTACCTCCCACTTGAGGACACAACCTCTTTCCCATGCGCCTCCAGGTCCGGGAAGTTTGGGCACAGGCCATTCTGGCTAATTGACATTTTCGTGAACAGGCTCCCCACACCCACCACTTCCACATCATCCCTTCTCAGAGCTCTGGGAACAAGAGCACTGTAGAGTTTCCCGATAGGCAGAGACTGCAGAGGTGTTTCTCAACAGCCCACCCTGGATAGGACTCTCCTGATAACATCCGCCATGGGCAGTCATCCTGGCCTCTCCTTTTCTTGCCACGACAGAGAGCTCACTACCTCCTAGAAACAGCCCATCCCCTGGCTCAGTGGCTACAACCAATAGAAACACTCACCCCAGAGCCCACCCTGTCCCAGGCTCCTGGCTCTGCCCTCTGGGGCTGCAGTGCAACCCCAACAAGCCTCCTGTTCTGGTTCTGGGGACACGGGCACCCAGTCAGCTATCCAGCACGCTATCTCAGTGAACAGCGAGAACAGGTGGCTTCCTAGGTCAGGTCATTGTGCTGGAAGCTAGTTCTGTTAGTGCTGGGTTAAGCTTTTTCCCTCTAGTGGGATTCTCTATGAGCACCTGCTGCTTGGAGTGACCTGCCTTAAGCTGGAGTTGTGTGTGTAGATTAAGACATGTATAACTACACATAGATATACAAAAACTAGAAAAACACCTGCATATACACAGAAAACTTCTCTTTATTGCACATTCAGTGGGGGTTGGTCTTGGAGGTCCATTAGGCTCTAAGAGTCCATGAGCCTATGGCTGCTCCATCTGTACCTACTTGAATCAACCTTTGGTCTCCTCCATCCCCACTCTGATGTTGGCCTCTTCTCTTTGAAGAGTATAGCCGGATCCCCTGGGAGTCTATGCTTCTCCGGGCTACACAGCCTGCCTTTTTTAATGCACTGGTTTCCAGATCCTGCAGCATCTGGGTGCTCTCCAGCTTGCAGACAGTCTCTTTTAAGTGAGGCCCACAACTGACCAGCTTTCCTAGGCTGACCCATGTGGATTGGAGCCTGGCATGTACACAGGAGGTGCTCATTGTGTCAGCCCCTGCCTCCTTGCCTGGAAATGTGCTCCTGTGAGGTGGGACAAGTCCATGCAGTCATCTGGGTGTTTAGCAACATGTCCCCTCTTGGGGCTGGGATTTTGGACCTACTCTTGCCCGGGTAGGGCACCAAGACACCAGGTGGAGGTAGGGCCTCTCAAATGGTGGCCACCCCCTCCTCTGCCCACAGCCCTAAGAGATGCTGGGAGGACTTGAAACCCACTGGCTTCCTCAGATTTTGGCACAGGGAGGGTGCATTTGAGGAGAGGAGGACGTGGCACCTGCTGCCACCCACTGAGGGAAGGGGCGGTTCCCACAGTCCCATCAGACCCTCCTCTGTCCCTGTTCCCCTCATAGGGAGGGGCAGGGCGGGTCTTCATTGCCATGCAAAGGGCTGCTCTGGTATTTTTATTCAAACTAGTTACAAAGCTCTCCCTGGAGACCAGCCCAGAGTGGGGACAAGTGGCTGTTTAGTAAATGTGGAGGGGAGGACAGGGAACAGGCAGAATCATGCTGGTTTTTGATGAATTCTTATGGACTTTTTTTGAAAGCCACACATGACAGCACTGGGCTAGTCTTCAGAGAAGCCCCAACACAAAGCTGCCCCTATTTCCTCACCAAGCAAAGCTGCCTGGAAGACCCAGTGTCCAGGACAGCACTGCAGCCTCTCTGGCTTGTTCTGTCATCTGGAAGGTTCTGTCACCACCCCCAAGACTCCAGTTCTGAAGACACTACCATAAGGATGATGATGGATCCAGAGAAAGAGACCCTTTCTCATCCTACAACCTCACAAGATCCCTGCCTGTCTCCACTCCCCAAGCCCCCTACCCTCCCTGCCTCTCACTCTCCCAGGCCGGAAGGCAGGAGACAGAGGGTCAGGCCTATCCCTGCCCAGCTCACAGGTACACTTTCCCCTACCTGCTCAGATTCTAGGCCCGATTCAGAGATCTTCCTGTGTAACCAGAGGAAGCTGGGGACAGGTGGGTGAGAGGTGAGAGCCTGTGCTTTTCCAGGGCCAGCCTGGCCATCAGCTCACAGATGCTCAGTGTTGGGACAGTGCTTGCCATTGCACCATAAGAGGCACTTGCCTGCTTTTCACAATGCCTGAATCTCTCCCAGTAGTCCTCCATGGCTACAGGACAAATATTGCTCCCCCCATAGTCTCTTGGTTATCATGTAACTCCCCCCTTGCTCCCCACCTCAGGGAGGTAGTTTGACACTCCCTCCAACACATAGGGTTCTACAGACTCGACTTGTTCACTTCTCATAACAGGGAGCTCATTACCTCAAAGGAAGCCCTTTCCAGCCTCTGTCAGCTCCCTTGTAAACCCCTTCCTCCTGCCTTTTTTAATTTCCCTCCAGGCCCTGTCTTTCCTTCCTGAAGAAAGAAACAGCAGGCTCCAGAGAGTCAGCTCCCATGCCCACTTCAGCCCTGCTGATGTTTGCAGACTTATGTCCTCTCCAGCCTAACCGGCTCTCCTTCCTCTGACTGCTCTTTGTCACACTGGGTTTCTGCTTCTCATTATCCTGGTTGTCTCCTCTTGACAGTACTCCTCTTAAAGTGTCCCCCAAAACTGTGGAGCTGGATCAGCATTGGTGGGTAGAATAGGACCATCACCCCCTTTCTCCAAACACATTCCCCCCTTTGGTGCAGCCAAAGCCTACCATTTGCTTTATTTTTTCACTAACCAAGCTCATAGGATCCATTTAGAGCCTGGTTAGTCCCGTCTGACATGTGAGCCGTTGTCAGGCGCACATCTTCACCTTGAACCTCTGCTGCTCTACTTTGAACGTAGGCAGGGTTTCACTTCCCTAGGATATTTTATCTTCTTCTCAGCCCATTGTCTGGGCTTGAGATCATTGTAGACCCTGATTTTATCATGCATCACGTTCACGGTCCCACCTCCAGCCCCACCCCACGCTCTGGGTCATCTGTGGGTGTGGTCGGTTCACTCTCAGTGCTGCAGCGTACGCTAACAAGTGTGCATCCTTAGATCTGGGTTTGAATCCTGGATCTTCCACTTGATCTTAGCCACCCTGAGTTTCACTTTCCTCATACCTAGAAGGGGTTGTGACCCCCCCCATCAGCCAGGAATGTAGTGACAATTGAATGAGGGAGCATGTGTAAGTGCCCAGCCCAGTGTTTTGCAGACACCCCGTAAAGAGAGCACTTAGTATTGTTCACCTAAGTTGCTGACAAACATGCTGAACTCATCAGGGATGAGGCCAGGGCTCCTGGGGGAGGGGGGACAATGAAGCCCTGCTAATCTATCACTCCACGCCCACCCCTCATGACAGCCGCTCCACCAGATTCACATCCATAAGGACATCAGGAGGCCTTGTCAAGCGCTGAAGATAAACGTCAGCAGCACCACATTTGGTCTCACAGCAATTTTTCAGAGAATGAAGAAATGGAGAAGAGACAGACAATCATCTCTCCAGAGGCCAAGACTTGCTGAAGTCCCCTGTATATCCTACCCTGAGCTGGGGACTGTGGAGGAGATGGAGAAAGAGAAGATTTGTTTCCTGGCCTGTGAGCTCTCAGGCCAGGGTGGGCAAGGCTGGACCAACAGCCATACTGCAGGCTCCTCCCAAATGCCTCACCAACCATAGGACCATGTGTTGCCTTGAGAATGTGAGCCTATGACTCCCAGCCACAGATGGACTGGGTCAGGACCCAGGGATGGCTAAGGAAACTGGATGTTTGGGCCCTCTCCTGGCCTGCTCTGCTCTCTGCATGAGCCCGATGCATAATTGGTGGATGGAAGGAGTGGGGGGGGGGGGGGGGGGGGGGGGGGGGGGGGGGGGGCGAGGAAGAGATAGAGACAGGGTAAAAGCTTCCAGACCAAACTTCTCATAAAATAGGGCCTGCTCTTGGGTTTCTCCCCATCTCAAAGCCAGACTACCATAGCCTAGACCTCCTTCAGCCAAACCAGATACACCCCTGGTCCAACCAAGGTCATTCAGGCATGAATTCATTAACCATTTGTTAGATCTCTAACCTGTAGCAAGCAATAAAGCACCCCAACAGATCATCACTGCCCATCTTGCTAAGGGTTCTAGTTGAGGTTGGTGCATTGAGCATACCAAGTTCAGCAGAAGAGTCACAGAGAAGCATGGTTTGAGCTCTACCACAAAGGGTGGCTTGAAATTGTCAAGGCAAGGGTGCTTCAGGCAGAGGGACAACAACTACAGGGCCATGGAGGCATGACAGTGTCTGAAGCACATGGGACATATGGAGGCTGTTGTGGGCAGGGAGACTGGAGAGTTAGATGGGGCCTAGACTGTGGAGTTCCTGGATCCCAAGATACAGGGTTTAGATTTTGTCATAAAGTGATGGGAAGCTAAGAAAGGTCTTTGAGTAGCAATAGGGTGTGATCTGACTTATATGTTAGAAAGGTTCCTCTAGATGTGAATAAAGGGAACCCAAGGAGAAAGATTAAATGCAGAAAGACCAGTTTCAGGCTAACAAGAGTGAGCCCACAGCCTATCCACTGAGCCATAGGCAGGACTCTAATTCTAAAGTCCCTGCCAGAATTTTAAAAAATCCTTATCACTGGCTCCCCTCCTCTGACCACACAACTTGCTTTTATATTAACCCTCTGACACCATTTTCTGGATTAACACTCAGGCCCTTCTAGGCTGGCAGACAGACTCAGAGCTTCAAACCCCACCCCAGCTGCAAGACTGTGTGGCATCCTTGAATGAGGCTTGCAATATGCAAGGGAGGCAGCAAGCCTTCTTGGAGGGGCCAGTGTCTGAGCCTTGCCTTCAGCTGAAGAGATAAGAACCTACAACTGTGGCCACAGGAAATGACAAAGCAGTGACTGATCAGGGAGCCGCTGCACAGGGCTTATTATGGCGCTTGCCAGCGGGCGAGACACCCTTATCAGGGAGAAAATTGCATCAGGCCTCCTGAATTACTAGCGATTGGAAGCAGATTTCTTGGGACGCACTTTGTTAGATACCTAATGAGTGGGATACAGGCAGGCAGAGCCCAAAGCCGGCGGGGCAGAGGGACAAATGTCTTTGTTAAACAGAATTTGCCAGTTTCCGCTCCCGGCTCCCTGGGGAGGGTTCAGGGCCAGCTAATTGAATTAAGAGCATGTGCGCTTCAGCGAGAAGACTCAGGGCGGGGTGAGAGGCGGGCAGGCCGGAAGGCGGGCATTTTCAGCACCAAGGACAGCAGCTGCAACCCAGCCAGTCTGTAATTGCCGGGGCAGGCTGGAACTGTTGCATTTTGCATGATCAGGGATGTAGGGCATGAAATGAGTAGGAGGGAGGCAGAAGATGTTAGGGGTGGAGGGGGAAACAAGTGACCCAAGAAGCCTCGAGCCTGTGATGCTATTGGCCTGGTCTGTCTCAACAGACCATCCTCCACGGGCAACAGTGAGGGCTGAGAAGCATGAGGAAGAGGTGCCTTCTCCCCACTATGACATTCGTGGTGTGAGGCAGCTGCAGCAGCACAAGTAGCAGTGGGTTGGGCTCTGAGTCTCAGCCAGTGCGTGGCTGCGCATCACTTTGAGCTTTCAAAGTAGGTCTCCAATTACAGCCCTAATGAAGCAAGACGTGCTGCAGCCACGGAGCCACAGAGTGAGGGGCCACTTGTCAGCCCCAAGCTGCCTCAGCAGGCAGGACAGGGCCTGCCAAATAGAAAAGCAAATAAGCAGGTTTGTGAAGTGAGCCAGCAGTCCCCATCCCCACCTAGAGGAAAGAGGGAGAGCAAAGCAAGGCTGAGCCTGAATAGAGGGAAGTTAATCTCCAAGACTCCACCCTCTTCCCATCCCCATATTAGCATTGTCCCCCACCCCATCCGCCACCCTGACCCGCCCTAACCCACCCTGATCTCCTGCAGCCTGGCCCCTCCCTCTAGTCTCAGACAAGCTCCCTTCCCAGAAGAGCAAGGAAAGGAGGGCACAATCCCCTCCCCAAACATGGGCAGATTGAAGCTGAGGAGTCTGGAGAGGCAATGTTGGCCCTAGAGAAAGGGAACTATTAGGAGGAATTTAGGCACTGTGTGAGGCACTGAGGTCCTCCTGGCGCCCCTCACCTCACATGACATGAGCAGCTGCCTCTGGACTTCCCTATGGGGCCTGTATTATGTGGAGGTCCAGGTTTTTCTGTAAAAGTCACCCACACACCTTGCCTCCAACCCCCAGGCCAGGATGGATCCTGGCAAAGTTGATTGGGGCAGGGGATTGGAAATGTGGGCAGGAGACCTGCAGTGGTAGGGGATGGGATGTGGGAGGTACTGGCATGAAGCACCTATGGGAGCAAATACAGGCCAGGGCCAGCCATGGATTGGGCAGAGCAGAGCAGAGCCACTGAGTCTGGTCAGGGCTAGAGGAAGAGCAGCTGGGCGTCAGGAGGAGGTGGTGTGGGCAGAATAGAATGAAGTCCATAGATACTCTGCCTTTCCTTCCCTCCCTCTCGGGACAACTCCCTGCCCACCGGAGACTGACAGGGTGAAGGCACTGGTCTGGACTTAGGGATCAGTCTCATTTTTATTTTATCTTTGTGATGAAATTAAGTGAATTATACTTAATAAATTTCAGAATGCACATAGAAGTACCTGGTGCATGCCTATCTCTGATCAGAGCCCAGTAAATGTCAGCTCCGGGTCACTGAGCTGACCCAGCTGGTGCTGTGGCCACACCGGGTAGATGTCAGAGAGACAGGCTATGGGGGAGGGGACTCCCTCAGCAATGTGTCCCTGCTTTCAGAACTGATGGGGGCACCTCTGGGGACCTCTCCTTTGATTTCATTACTTCTACTTCCTCCCTTAACTGGATTAGATGGCAGTCTATGAAATCCAGGGCATTGAAATTGGCTTTCTGCCTGGAAATGAAGAGAAATGTCATTACAGGTCCTGAATCAGCATCTCACCCCAGCACCAGGGACCACCTGGTCAATGGGGAGTTGGTCTTTGCCTTGCCCTGGCTAGTTGCTTTTTATTTCATTCTCTCCTCTATTCATTCACCCACCCATCCATCCAGTATGCATTCTGTAGTTCTCCTTCTGTAGCCAATCTGGTATTCAGCCATTCTGAACAGGAGACAGATGTGGTGCCTTTTCCTATCTAAACCACACAGACAACCAAAAAATCCAAAACCATTTGACTTAGATGCTACACAGAGGTACCTGGCATGTTCAGTGGGGAGCCTCCAAATGAATCTTGCCCTCCATAAACCATAGCTACTGAGAGGAGCAGGTGAAAGAGACAGCCGGGCCTAATACCCAGGGACAAAACAGGCCTGGAAGTGTTGGTTATGGAGTGCAATAGGTGTCAAAGTCAGCCTCAGGGTCACCCAATACTTCACTCTTCCCATTACAAGAATCTTCATATAGCTGCTTTCTCTCTGTAATTATCTATCCTTGTACCCATTTGATGGAGGGGAAATGAGGCCCAGACTGGCCTGGATGCCTCTGTATTTGTATGACTGTCCCTTACTCTACTGACACAAGCCCAAAAAGGCTTCATGTTAATGAATTTCTGCACACCAAATCTTATTTTAAAAGGGCATAAAGCAATCATTATTTGAAGCATCCCAGTAGTAAAGTGAAGGGTCCTTGTCCCTATTCATCTGGTTCATATGTGTGGGTTTTCATATAGAGTATCCACTTAAGGAGAAGCCCGCCTGTATTCATTCTCACTCTGTTCGGGGTCAGATATCCAGGCACCTCTAACCCTGAGCACATCTGTCCTGGTTGGCACTGTGCCCATTGTTCTATTTGCTTCTAGCACAACACTCTAGGTGGTGGCATTTTTGTCTGCTGTGTGGCCAAGACAGAATTCCAACAGCTGATGTAGGGTGCAAGTGAGTCGCCCTTGAGGTCCCTACAAACCCTGAGACTGCATGATTCTTTGACAATGGGCACGTTAGAGCTAACCATGAATTTCCATCAGCTTTAAAGTAACTTCTCCCCAAAGGAGCATAGACACGTCTCTAAGCCCAAGGAACTTAAAGTTTTATCAGAGAAACAAAAAGAGCAAATAAGCCTGGAATTAGAGAACAGTATGAGAGCAGAGAAAGCCTTCTCTTGGGCTGGAAGAACTCAGAAAAGCTTCGAGCAAGTGTGGGTGGAGGCCATCAAGGCTTCCTGTAGGGGCTGGTATTTGAGCGGGGTTGAATCCTAGACAAGCAGAGATGAGAGAGATAGTCATGCCAGGGAGGAAGAGGAGAACAGGAAAAAGAACATGGAAGGAGCAAGAGACCCATCAGAGTAGAGAGAGAAGAGACTCTGTTTAACAGGTGTTGAGATGAGAAGATGACAGAGGAGATGGAATGGAAAATAAGTCTACACAGCAAAGGGTGTCAAAGGAGTGTAGGCATTTCAGAAGCTGTTGGTACTGCATCATGGGTGGGAGTCGTTGATGGCGTGATTTATTTATTCTTTCAACCACGTTTATTGAGCACCTACAGTGAGGATAACTGGGATAAACTGGACACTGGGGATAAACAAGATCCCTGCTTACATGTAACTTACATCCTAGTGTGGGGATGGGAGGAGGGAGGCAGACAGTAAACAAACACGTTTTATGAAAGTTAATTTTCTGGTAGAGTAAGTACTTTAAATACATTAAAATGGGATAATGTGACTAGAGAGTATATTGGAGGAGAGGTTACTTTGGATAGGATGGGTCTCTACCTCAAAGGGCAAGGCCCCTCTCAGAAGATCACATCTAGGCTGTGACCTGAATGGTGAGAGAGGATAGCCGTGTAAAGACCCATGAGGCTCTCTGGGTAGAGAGAACAGCAGATGCAAAGGCCCTGAGGCAGGAAAGAGCTTGGCTTGTTAGAGGAATGGCAAGGACAGTGTGGTTAGGGCCCAGTGAGCAAGGGGGCAGGTGATAGGAGGTAGACAGTGGCCAGACATGCAGGGCCTCCTGAGCCATGGGGACGAGAGGCCTGAGGGGTGTAGAAGGTACCCTTATGATAGAGAAGTGCAGAGAAACTTCTGTATACCTTCTCTTTCAGAGGCCTGAAAACTTCTTGACACCAAAGAACAGCAAGACTCTGCCCATCCTGGACCCCAAGATCTTAGATGAGAAGCTGGGTACCATCCGCGAGTCCTGGTCCAAGGCCACAGTGAGCTCCATAATGGACTCCAGCACATCCACCTCTCAGGAAGCGGAGGAAGAGCCTGAGGTGCTCAGGATGTCCCGGGAACCGGTGAGTGTCTCCTCAGGGCTGGGAAGACCAGTGATGGAGGCTGTGGTGAAGGGGTTTGACTGCCCCCTGGGGCCTGGTTCACTCCTCAGGGGGCAATAGACCTCCCCTTTAGTCACACTCTGTATGTGAGTTACCCCAAAGCTAAACTGGTGGAAGGTGTGGATTCTTCAGTTTACAGAGTTTCTTCACCTTTTGAATGGGATTCCCATTTGATTTCTTTCAAAACAAACCCCTACAACACTTGTAAGACTGAGTCCCATTTTCTCAAGTCATCAGCTCAGCACTTCCTCAGGGGTGTGTCTACTGGGTAATGGGAAGCCCCCCAAGAGATTAAACTTCTCAAAGAGGAAATTGGCGCTCAAAGAAAAGAGGCCACCATCTTTGGTCACAGAGTCTGTGTCCTTGATCATGAGAGCTGGTGTGGCTTCCTGTTGCCAGTTGATAAGATGTGGGAAACGGTGGGTGAAGGTGGCTGAGGTGGTGTCTTAATTTGGTGAGGGTTCAGTACCAAGTCCTAGCCCTGTGATGCAGAGAGCTAAAGAAGAGGTCACCAAAAAGACAGTACAGGCCAAGTCCCACCCCAGTGACCTTGGGTGAATTTATATGTGGCTTCCTCCCTTCGTCCACAGCGGATCCCATGGGGAACGCTGCTCCGGAAGATCCTCAGAAAAGGCCCCAGCCAAGGCCACTGGCCTCTAGGGAAACCCTGGACTTCCTCCTCTCAGGACCTGCCCCTCTCCACTGACAGCCTCCGCATCTTCCCCTGGCACTTCTGCACCTTTCTGGAACACGTCCCATTGGACGAATAAGAAGGGCTGCTGTCTGCTGGGTGTGCCCAGGATGCTCCCACATGGAGCGCCCCTGCTCTCCCTGGAGCTGGGCCCTCCCGAGGTGCCAGAGCATTCCTGGGCCCCCTTCTAGACTCACTCCCCTCACCTCTGCCCCTTGGGAAAGCAGGTCTCAGGCCTAACTTGCCAGCTCAGCCATCAGGCTGAACACAAAGATTTAGACTTGTCTCTGAAGACTCTGGGCAGCATAAATAAACCAATACCTTCAGTTAGTCTTGATCTTCTCTTAAGGATTAAACCATAAGAGGCGGGACTAGATTGCAGTCTGAGAAGTCAAGGTCAGCCATGAGGAAGAACTGTTTTTGAGCAAGAGGTTGAGTAATCATTGTGAGTGCCAGAGGGGAGGAGGAGAAACAAGTATCCCAAGGGCACTAGGATTCTGGGAGGCTGAGTGTGAACAAGGGGCTCAGGGCTGCCCCATACCCACAGGCTGTTGGAGATGTTGTGAGTTGGGTCTAACTCAATCATGCCCTCTCTGAACGCCATCTGCAGCACTCCCGTGCTGGGAGAGGGCTCCCTGGTCCCTCTACCATCCCCCTTGTTGGGCGCCTGGCAAGGCCACAAGCACTGGCTGCTCTCCCTGGTTTGCTGTTGGGTTAGATGCACTCAGCCAGCACCATCCAACCCTTGAGTTAAGAGCACACTGGCTTCCATGTCTCTGGGCTCAGGGCCCAGGCCTTGCCTGGCCTAACACAGGTGGAGGTAAATGCTTATTGGGCCACGTGGTAGAAGCCCTGGCTGGAGAGCAGAGGTGTCAGAAAGAACCTTAGAGAATAGCTAGTCCAATCTCCTAATTTCACAAAGGCTGGCCATGGGGAAGCCCAGAAGTGGCACAACGCTGCCCAAGGCTTCCTCACCCTGCTATCCCATGCTGCCTCACGTATAGCCAAGCAAACAGCAGATGGCTACAGAGGCCTGCACACCAGCCCCGGACCCTTCAGCCAACCGGACGCCACTGGGTCCCTCAGACACATACTATTCAGGGCAGTGGCCCTGCCCCTCTCCCTGGCCCATTCCTGTCTGTTCCCTCCTTGTTCCTAACTCTGGGCTCAATTCCATTTACCCTCCCACCCCTGCCTTCAGTTCTGCAACTCACCATGCCATCTGCCCTCCCCCGCCCTTTCTCTTTCTCTGTCTCAGGTTTACCACACTGACTATTCCCTCCTCTGACACTTTGCCCTTGTTGGATCCTGGAGACCCAGCCCCCAGCTCCAGCTCCTGCCCACTGGCCAGAGCCTGGAAGGACCAGGGCAGGACCCAGACAGACACATTCACGCAGCCAGTAGAACCCAGTCACAAGCAATAGAATGTGGGTGGGTAGCAACAGTATACAGCTCCGTGACAATCGCAGGTAGCCGTGTAGCAATGGGTCACTGTTCCATAGCAACCAAACAAAATTACATAGCAATGGACCAGCTCATGCGACCAAGAGACACAGTGACAAGCAATAGAATGTGGTCAGGGAACAATCAAGTGTGGTTGTATAGTAATAGACCCAAGCCACACAGAGCTATCAGACACCACGGTATCAGGAAGATGCAACCGTAGAACACAGTGATGCACACAGACACAGCGTGTAAGCTGTAGACAGAGTCACAGAGCGGTGGAAGATGCCTGACTAGCACAGGAACATGTCTGGGTGGCAATGACACCATCACAAGGTATGTGACTCCTGGACCTATGGTCAAGGAGTGGACACCAGCAGCAGAGCCTGGGGGTGACACAGTGGGCCCCAGTGACGTGGCAGTGGTCATACAGTCAGCAAATGATTAACTGCCTCCCTCGGCTCTTGGCCGCTGCATCCAGGCTGTGAGCCTCTCAGCATCGCCTGACTCCTGGAGTGCCTTTGTCTGTGTCTAGTCTTGTGCACACTCCCCAGAGCCCAAGAAACAATTTTGCCTCTGCTTCCCTCCAGGGCCTACTCTGGCTTAATAGGAAACTGAACATTTTCTGCAGAAAGGAGCACCTTGGGAATGGAGAAGGGAACGGAGGGTCTGCACCCTCTCTGTGGGGAGGATGCTGCAGATGCTCCCACTGCCCTGGGTCTGCCAGTCAGTGCCACCCCCACAGCCCTACCTCCCGGGTGCCCCTCCCCATAGTGTGCCCTTGGATCCACCCTCTTTCCAGGTTATAGTACTGCCGTTTCTTCCATCTCGGGCTCCCTTCATCTGGGACACCTGCTTTTGACACAGGCCTTTTAAGTGTCGTTTTGTCAACATGGTGCAAAGCTCCCGACCTGAGTAGATGCACTGGGGTCAGGGCCCTGCGGGTGTGATCTTGGGTCAAGTGTAGGGCCCAGCAGAGCTGGAAGAAGCCTTCACCTCCCTGCTGAGCAGCCCAGGAAGTCTT
Organism: Equus quagga; assembly: GCF_021613505.1. Classification (NCBI taxonomy): domain Eukaryota; kingdom Metazoa; phylum Chordata; class Mammalia; order Perissodactyla; family Equidae; genus Equus; species Equus quagga. The sequence goes on along the minus strand of NW_025796915.1, from coordinate 2,680,344 downwards.
TTTTGGAAGAGGTGGGCTTTTAAGTGAGGGTGAGGAGTGAGATGGTAAGAGTCATCCTGACCATGGCAGCTTTAAACATTAGTCAACTTTCAAGCATTCCCCTCACCCCCTGGACCCCCTGAGCCCACCTCATGCTGAGCCAGGCAATGTCTCAGGGTGAGAGCAGGTAAGATGCAGGACTCTGTGCAGCCTCCAGACAGGCCTGGTTCCATTCACAGAGGGCTGATAAGACACCTGCCAGGGCCCAGATTTCCTTTCCCCAGCAGCACCTAGTAAGCCCTCAGTAAAGAGAGAGAAGAGAAGGAAGGCTTCCTGGAGGAGGCAGGCTATGCTTTGGATGAACAGAGGCAGAGGTATTCAGCTGCTACTCAAGAAGCATATGTTCAGTTCTGTTTCCAGCACAGAAATTCCAGAACAGGGCCATTCCCCTCCTCTCTCTGGCTCCCTCCTTCCATTCCTTTCTCTCTCTTTCTCCACCCCCCTCCCCCCACCCCCTCTATTTCTGTCTCTACCTGCTTCTGTCTTTCTTTGGTTATCTCTATTTCTCTATTTCTTTCTGATTTTCTGGCTCTTTCTCTCTCTCCAACTCCCTCTGTTTCCCCCCTCCCTTCCTCCTCTCCTCTACCGCTCAGAGGAGATTTGTGGCGGACCATAGGGCCCTCATACCAGCAGATGAATAATTGACAAGGGTTGTTTAAAGATTCAGTGCAGTTTTCCCAACCTCACCACACTAGAATAACTCATTTCTTCCACTCTCTCTTTGAAAGCCTTTCCCTCCCTCTGTCTCTCCCCACCCCATCCCCACGTGCACACCCCCCTCTGAGCTTTTGTCTCTTTCCCGTTCTTGAGTCTGCCAACTCCCGCACCCCAGCATGATCCCGATCCTGCAGTTTCCTTAGGTCCTCTTCCCCTCCCACAGCCCCCCGCCCTCTAACCTGCTCCTAAGGATGGAAGGTTGGCTTCGGCTCCTTGGACATCATTTCCCCGCAAGGAAGAGGGCCCTACTTCATGAGTGAGGAGAGGAGGGAAGGCCAGAGAGGCTGTGGCTCCTCCTAGGTCACACAGCAGAGGAGCTGGGGACTCAGGTCACAGGAGGGACCCTCCCAGGGTGGCTCAGAGAGCTCCATGTCCCTGAGCCTTCATTTTTCCATCTGTAACACAAGAGAGCTGCTTACCCTGTGCTCCCTGCCCCTGAGGGCCAAGTGGGACAGGGAGGAGCCCTCAGAAAGGGGAGCTGGCAGTGTAGCAGAGACACCTGTGAGCATGGCCCTAGGGTGACCAAACATCCCTGTCTGCTCAGGACTGAGGGGTTCCCTCAGGACGTGCAACTTGCAGTGCTAAATCCAAGACAGTCCCAGGCAAACTGGGATGGGGGTCACCCTACATGGCGTGAGCCCTCCTCTGCCCCAGCCCTGCTCCATGCAAGGTTACCACACCCCCAGCCCTCTCAGCACCCCACAGCCACAGGGCACACGCCCTCTGCCTGCCCAGGCCAGCTCCAGACTGTCCCTTGCACTCCCAGCTGTCTCACCACCTCTCTGAAGTGACCTTGAACTCCCTTCCCCTCCCCGAACCCCAGTTCTTCCCTGTGTGGGCAGTGGAGGAGGTTGGAGCAGATGTTCCCAAGTCGCCTGGGGCTTCTGTGCTGTGACTTGGAGCCTTGGTCCTGCCCCCAGGTCCCCGGGCCCTGGCCCAGGATGAGGTCTGCAGACTGGTGAGGCTGAGGTTCAGGCCCAGCCTCCGCTCCCTCAGCACCACCTGGTGGCAGGTGAAGGGTCCTGAGCAGGAGCCTCCTGCAGCAGTGGCAGTCGGCATCTGAGTGTGCACACTGTCCACATCAGTGGCAACTGGAAGCAGGAACGTCATCCTGGGGTGATGGCATCACAAAGCCCAGGGAGCTTGGGGTTGGCCCCCATGAGCCGGAGTGACACTGAGCCCACCTAGGAGGCAGATCACCTGGGTTCGAGAGTACGAGCCGCACCCAGGGGCCCAGATCCTTTGGAACCACAAGAGGCAGAGAAAATACAAGAGAAACAGAGAGCGAGACAGAGACAAAGAGAGCACATCCATCTGGTGCCACCTGTACAGCATCCACTCAGATACCCCTGACTCTGTGCCTCCTCCAGGCCACCCCTCACAAGCCACCAGGGGCCACTGTCACCCCATTCCTCCTGCTCCAACACCTCAGGCTCTGTAGTCCCCCACTCCACTGCCCAGTGCTCGTGGCCCCAGTTTGTCAGGTCAGTCTTCTGTCCCAGTCACCTCTATAAGCACCCCTGTTCTGTCCACCCAGCCACAACGCCACCTAGGGGCACATGTTCATTACACACAAGCACCATATATCTCACACGCGCGCGCGCGCACACACACACACACCCACCCCTCCCAGGCCAGCTCCACTGGCAGGAAGTCTTCCCAGGGCTCAGTCCTCCTCAGCTCCTCCTCAGCACCCCTGTGGCCCCTGAGTTGTGAGCCCTGCAAGCTGGCACCCAGGGGGTTCTAAAAGTAAATCTTGTGAGGGTTCAACAGTCACAGCTGCTGGGCTTGGCTGGGGACCGTCACCAGCTCTGTTCCTGTCCTCTCCTGACTCTGTCCTTCTCTTCCTCCTCTGGTTCCTGCACATACACAAAGAGAGAGAGGGAGAGGGTGCTTACCAAGCATTTGAGGAAGACAGGGAGGTGAGGGAGCAAGGTGGAAAGGAAGAAGTAAGGATTCCATGCTACATGGGTCCCCATATTGTCCCCTGCAGACCCCTCCTCCACCCTCCTCTCCTCCATGTGGCTGTGGCAGGTTTGAGTTCCGTCTCCACCACTCAAGAGCTGCATGACTTTGGATAAGTCACCCCCCCCTCTCTGGGCCTGTCTCCTCATTGTTGAGTGACAGGAATGCTCTCCCTCTGCCCACCTTTCAAGGCTGTGGGGAAGGTTAACAAGATGGTGGCTGACAGGACGTTGGAAACTGTAAAGGGCGGTCCACTTTGCAGGAGGCTTATTAATAGTCGCTGTGTTCACGGGGCCCTTCAAGACTGAGAATAAAAGGGAAGGCAGCAGAAATCCCCCAGGCCGCCCTCCTCTGACCCCTTCTCAAGAAGGGCCGTTCCCAGACCCCTGCCCCCTTCTGCTCCCTCCTTCCGCCGTCCCTCTGAGTCTCTGGTGGGCCCTTCTCCTCCTCCATCCATCACCTGGGACTAAAGAGATTAATAAACGAGACTCATAACTCAGCTGCTGGGATGTAGCAGATATTTACGGCTCCGTTTCAATTTGCAGAGAGATTAAGTGTTTGTCAATTTATTGTCTCTCAGTGTGTGTGAGCAAGGCCCCCTGCAGGCCAGCCCCCCTTCCCCGCTCCACGTAGTCTCGCGCTTGTGGGCTCACCACCCCCACACCATCCCCAACTCCTCCTGGTCCCCAGAGCTGGTGGGGAGCCCAGTGCTGCCCAGCCAGGGAAAGCCACTGACCACTAAAGTGGGCTTGTCTTCCTGACCAATTTGACCAGAGGAGCAAGTGGCCTGGCCCAAGGAAAGGGGCCCAGGGCCCATGGAACAGGATATTAGACAGGATGGGGCAGGCACCATCCTCAGATGATTTGGAGGGCCTTTTCTGGGCCTCCTCCAGCCTCGTCTCTCCCCACAGAACAAGGGGTCCATGGGACCAGGTAAATGCACCCTGGAGCCCAAGCCCCACAATTCTAGACCACTCTCTGAGTATCCAAGATGCCAGAATTCCCTGCCCAAATGAACCCGAGCCTGCTTCTGAGGACCGTGCAGGCCTCTGCCTGAAGTCCATCCTCCCAAGGGTCAAATACTTTCAGCGGGTGTGCCCAAGGTCCAGCGGATGGCAGTGTGGGGCAGGCGGGCGCATGCTGAGAGCCTCCGTTTATGCTCTTGCCTTGGGCCCCCAGACACTGGGGGGGTCTGGAGCAGGGGAGGCACACTTCCATGGAGAAAGCCTCCCAGCCTAACTGGGGAGGAGCCTGCAGAGGCCAGGGGAAGTGCAACAGCGGGGGGGGAGGGGAGGCCAGGGAGAAAGAGGATGCCTCCCAGGGGCTGAGAAGGGGAAAGAACTCCTCCCCAAGAGTGAGCAGTGCTTGAGGATCCAAGAGGGGGCACATGAGCACGGGGAACCAAACATCAAGTGCCCCCCACCCCGCCCCCGCCCCTGAGCTGCCTCTCCCTGCCTCTCCCCTTCGCTGTTGACTTTGCAGTCTGGCACATGCACTCATTCACTCATTCATTCATCTGACCAGCTTTTTGAGCATCTGCTATGTGCCAAAGCCTCTTATCTCCCCCCAGACCCCTCCACTCGTCTGTGCAGCTGTCGCAGGTTTGAGTCCCATCTCTACCACTCAAGAGCTGTGTGACCTTGGACAAGTCACTCCACCTCTCTGGGCCTGTCTCTTCATCTGTTAAGTGGAGGGAATACTCTCCCCCTACCCAACTCTTGTGGCTTTTGAGAGGATTAAGAAGACAGTAGAAGACAGTGCGTTGGAAACTGAAAAGGGCTGTCCACTTTGCAGGAAGCTTACTAGTAGTCACTGTGTTCATGGGGCCCTTCAAGACTGAGGGGGAAGGAGGAAGCAGCACAACCCACCCAGGCCTTCTATGTAAGCTTCTCCAGAACCTTGTCCCCACACTAAGGGGTAGTAACATAGATAACTCCCTACAAAGGTCTCTGTCCTCAGGAAGCCTCAGTTCAGCAGGAGAGACACATCAGGTCTCAGTGGGGGAAGGTGTGGCTAGGACTGGGGTGCAGTCTGCTCAGGGGATTGTGGGAACACAGAGGGGAGTGTACCTAACCCCCACCCCACCCCCAGGCAGGGCACACTTTATACAGAATGCCAGGGGGCGGTTCACAGATGTCACTGTCCTGAGTGGTTGTCAGTGTGAAAGCCGTGATAGATCTTTGCTTTGCTGGTAGAAGAGAAGCGGAGGTGGGTGAACTTGTTCCTGCAAGAGGGATCTGTTGAGTGGAGAGTACGTGTGTGTATCTCCACATCTCTCTCCCACCAAGAGGCACTGTGGGGCCTCAGGCTAGTCCCTTCCCTCTCTAGGCCTCATTTTCTTTATCTGTAAAAGGAGGAGAATGCCTCCCTCCAGTGAGAGAGGAGACAGTCTCAGGGGTGCAGAGGAGAGAGGGGTGGGTGGGACAGTGGATTGGCCAGATCAGGGTCTAGCCCCAAGCACCCAAAAGATCGGGCTCCGAGGAGAGCGGACCAGAGGGCTCCTGGGGCAGGGGCTCCCAGGAGGAGAGAAAATGAACGGCTGAGAAAGCACTGGGTGGGAGGGGCACTGGGAGACCTGGGGTCCAGTTCCGACTCTGCCACCAACTTGAGGAGTCGCGCTGGCTGCACCCCCTCCTCTCTGGGCCTCAGTGTCTGCCCCCCCCACCCCCCCGTGTGGAGTGAGGGGCCTGTCTTGATGGTTTCTTTGTTCATCCTGGCAAACAAGACAGGTGAGGTGGGGCAGGCTCCCAGCTCTGCTCCTTAGTGAGATGGCTGGCGCTGCCCTGTATCACTGTCCATCGAAGTTCCTTGATTAAATGGTGAGGGGGCGGGGCGGGAGTGCAACTCTCGGTAAATAAAGCCGAGATGATGAGGCCATCAATTGCCGAGGGCAGGAATCATCGATTGGAGAGGTGGGAGGGACTACAGAACCAGGGGTGGCCGGGAGAGCTTTGCGAACCTGGGCGACAGGCCCATCCCTTCTGCAAACAGCCAGCTCAGCCCTCCTTTTAATAATACTAATTAGGTCTATCAGTCTTTTTTGAGCCCTTACTCTGCTCCCAGAACTTTCATCATCACCTCATTTCATCCTTGCACCAACCTGATGAAGGACGTCCAAATATCATCCCCATTTTATAGTTGGAGAAACTGCTGGTACCTCAGCAACCCTCCGAGGGCCCCAGGCTGAGGGAGAGCATTCCTTGGGGCAGCACAGGTCTGGGGTCTCCCGCGCAGTGCCTGCTCCTGCAGCTGCCTTGGCCAAGCCTCGTGACTCAGAAATCAAGGGCTTGGTGAGCTTGACTCATCGTCTTCCCAGCCATCTGGGTGGGAGGGCTGCCTCAGTTTTCTAGTCATCCCCCAAACCGAGGTCTGTGGCTGCCAGTCCCCTCCCCAGGCCCACCCAAAACCTTTGAGAGTCCAAGTGGAGGCCTACACACCGTCTCATCTAAACTCCAAATAATGAAAAGTTATAAATTAAGCTGTAGCTAACCAAATATTAAACATGTTCCATTTTTCTACCTTGACAAATACACCTTATCAACAACCTCAGAGAATTCTTAGACTCCACACTGGATCCTGGTGACATGGAGAGAGCAGCTCCCAACTGCCTCTCCTAGTCCCCCCACATCTCCCAGGAGATGCCCCCTTTCTTCTCACCCAGCTCAATTTCAGTCCCACACCCTGGGGACCCAGTGATTGGGTGAGACCTTTCACGTGCATAAAGTACACCATCACCTGCAGGAGGACAGGCTCTGGGAGCAGGAGGGAATTCCAGGGGCCCAAGTGCCAAGGGTGTGACCTAGAAGGTGCTCAGACTCTGGGTGGGCACGTCCCCTTGGCCCCACCAACTGCTTCCTCCCTGGGGAGGGTTGCAGCCCTAGGAGGGCTGGAGCAGGTGCTCTAACTCAGGGTGCTTGGCAGAGCCCTTCTTGTCTAGGGCTAAGGGTGCAACTGTCCCTCCCCAGCTCAGTGACTCCATTAGGGTGTCCTCCTGAGCCCAGATTAAATGCTTTTCAGTACAATCCAATTTCTTCCTGACATGGACTAGAAAAGCCCAGTGAACACGTGCACGCCCGCACACGCGCGCGCACACACACACACATGCACAATGCATTTGGTGTTAAATATCCAATCAGGCCCAAAGATAATAGAGAAGGCCCAGTTCACTGCCAGTTTAATCAGATAAAATGCCCATTCATCGGCTCCTGCCAGCAGCAATGTCCCCTCCTCAGCGCCGCCAGGAGCCAGCCTAGAGGATGGGGCGGGGCGAGAGGGGCTGTGGGAGAAGAGATGGAGACCTCGGTGGGCGGGGGAGGGAGCTGCAAGCGAGGCGAAGTGGGTGGACTAGGTGGGCTGTGCCTTTAAAGCTTCAAGGAGGGGGGACAGCATTGCCCACAGGGGACTAATTATCCTTCAGCCCTTAGCCAGCTCTTACTCAAACAGACAAAAGGGGCTCAGCAGCCCGGTTGGCGCTAAGCTTCTGTGGCAGAATTTTTTTTGCTCTCAGATATGCAAATCCGCCTCAGCATGGTGGACCCTGGGGATGGTTGAATAGTGGCTCGGGGGCCTTGGGAGGGGCAGCAAGGGCAAGGGCCTGGCAGCTGGACCCCCTCGGAGGCCTAGTTTGTGAGACTGGAGGCATCTCACGGTCCCTCCTCTGGCTGGGTCGGGAGCCCTGCTTCGTCAGTGGCAGAGCCTGGCCATGGCCAAGGTGAAGGCCCCTCTCTCCTGCCTTCTCCTGTGTGTAGGTGGGGGGCTTCTTGGAGGGCCAGAGGGACTCCCTCAGGAAGCTGGCTCAGAGACCAGGAGCTGACAGTCCACATGGGGCCCTCCTGCCCACTTGGCCCCTCCACCCTAGGGCAAGCCACCAGGTAACCTATCCAAAGTGCAAATCCAGGTGTGCTGCCCCTACTCTAAAGCCTTCCATGGCTCCCTCACCTGCAGCATGAGCCCCTCAGTCTGATGGCCCCTGTAACCTCTGAAGCCTGTGCCCCAATCTGGAATATTCTCTTCGCAGCTAACCCTAATAGTACTCACTCACAGCTCCAGGCCTGTGCTCCTCTGCTCTCTCTGCCTTGTATCCCCTGTCTCCCCAACCCCCGTGCCTGGCATGCAGTAGGTGCTCAGTGAAATGTGTCCCATGAATGCATAAAATGCCCTTCCTAAGCAGCCACACAGCTGGGGAGATGACAAGTCTGGATCAGAGAGGGGAAGTTTCCTTCCGCCTCAGCTCCCAGCACCTACAGGGCCTCTGTTTTTCCAGCTGTGAAATGGGAGAGGGCTAACCCTTACTCCACAGGCTGCTGCAGAAAGCCCACGGTGCCCGGAGAGGGCTCTGTGAGCCACAAAGGGCCTCTCAGAGCACAGTCTCGGTTCCCTCCATGACCACCAAGAACGTACCCGGGGTGGAACCGAATTGGGTTTATTGACTCATCATAGCCAAGGGGCTGCCTGCCATGGGGAGCGGGGGCAGCAGTGTGTTAGAAAGGATGATTCCGCTGGAGTTGGTGATTTGGGGGTGAGTTCCAGGACACAGGCACTTGTGTTAGCCAGGGAAGGCTGCTGTCTGGTCATTTTTATGGTTTGGACAGTGCCCCTGTTTCATCTGTGTTCAGACATGATTACGGAGCAGTCTTGTTTTTGTCTTGCTTTGCGGTGGTCAGAGAGAGGGCTTGTCTGATGCTTTGAAGTTGTGTTCCACAGAAGTCACCAAGGTCTAGCTGTGTGTGCCGGGCCAGCTCCTGGCCAGCAGGGGCTGCTTTTCTCTCATTGGCTTCAGGCACAGCGACGGAGGAGTGAGGGGAGAGGCAGGCGTTACAGTCCGGGCACCGTGCTTAACACTGGACAGACTTTGCCCACTGAATCTTGGTCACAGCCCTCTCCCCCTCATACAGATGATGCAACTGAGGCTCAGAGAGGCAAAGTGTTCATCAGAGTCAAGAGTAACTGGCAAAACTGGAGTGTAAACCCTGAGCTCCCTGACTCCAAAGTCCCTTCCACTGACCGCCCCTGGCCACTCCACGGGGCACAGGACCCTCAGTTGTGTCCCTCCCGGGCATTCCAGCTGGGCATCTCTTGCTGCAGAGGCTCTGCCCGGCTGTCACAGGCTAGCTGCAGTGTGAGCAGCCGCTCAGCTCAGGCTGGTCCCCTGTGCCTAGAGGTGTGAGGGGTAATGAGGCCCCGTAATTAAGGTTTCTGGAGACATGGCCAGGAGATGTATAGACAGGCTTTGTCAATAACCGTGCTCCCGGCTGCAGGTCCAGCAAGATGTCGATAAGCGCTCGTTACAGCTTCTCCCCGCCCTGCCCCCCACAACCCCTCCCAGGCCTGTCAGCCCGCCTGTTCACAGTGCCTGTGTACACAGGCTGCGCTCAATTAATTTGCACTTGTTGGCACCATCTGTTCTTTTCATGTGTCCTTATCGGGTGTGTGTGGGTCCTGCCTCCTCCTCAGATGTGCTCCAGAGTGGGGACGTGTCCCACCCCTCAGGCTGGGCTGTCAGAGCAGAACCATGTCTCCCCCCTCAGACTGGGCCTCCTCAGACTGGGGCATGGTCCCCTCCCTCAGGCTAAGACTCCTGCAGTCTGGGCGAGTCTTCCTCTTCCTTGACCTCCCTCCCCACCCTGGGGAGCCCGGCTTGGCTGGAGGCCCTTGTGGACCCCGTCTGAGCCTGACCCCAACAGGCAGGACCTTGGCCTTCTAGAGGAAGCCCCTCAAGCCATCTTGTGGGAGGCTGGCTGCCCCTGGGGTGGGGAGGCAGGGCTCTGCTTCTGGTCCGGCTTTGGCTTCCATGGCCTGAGGTTGGCCAGGTCCCTGCTCCCAGAACAGCGACATCCTTGAGTCACAGGGTCGGAGGGGGCTGAGAAGCCCCTTGCACAGCATGGGTCAGGGTGGTCCAGGGGCCTAGACTGGAGCAGCCCCCGGGGCAGCGTGGGGGCCTGGCCTGGTGGCTCCTGGTGACAGGCGGCCCACCCAGACATCTGAGAAAGGGCAGCATCCTAAGGACGCCTGCCCACAGCCACCTCCCCACCCCGAGCCTCTGGGTGGCAGCAGCCCAGCCCCACTCCTCTCAGGGCCGCCCTCTCCTCCAGAAGCTGCCGGCCCCTCCCAGCTCAGATATACTGTGCTTCCGGCCCTCAGCGCAGATTTCTGAGGCCGTCCTGGCTTTCCTGACCCTGAGGGTGTGAATTCCAAGCTGGCTGTGCCGAGAAAGTGCTGTGGGAGGCTGGCAACCTCTTGTCCTCCCAGGGCTCTAGTGTCCTGCACAGCGCACTGGGCGTGTCTACCAGGAACTGGGCTCTACACGAGGAGGCTCTTCAGAAATTCATAGTCAGGCTTGTGCCAGCACCCAGCTCCAGCCCTGCCCACCTCCCCTGACTATAACATGCTCCAGGGTTGGGCCTTGGCCTGGCATTCAAGGCCCAATGACTGGGCCCTGTCAGCCACACCAACATTCTCTCTCCCCAGGTCCTGACTGTCTACACTTCCCGCACCGCACCTTTGTTCCCTCTGCCAGGAAGGCACCCCCTCCTCACTCCTTTATCACCTGACAAACTCCCTCTCACCCTTCAAAACTCATCCTAGCTCTGAGATGCCCTCCCTTTCACCTCTGCCTGCACCCAGGGCGAGGGGAGGGGGTGCAGCGCCTGGCTGAGGGGCTCCCCGACTGCTGCACTCACCATCCTGATGTATCACGTCATACTGCGCCTGCTTCGCCACATCCACTACAATGCGAGCTCCTCAGGGACAATACAAGCACCCAGCCATGGTTGTGTCTGTGTCCCTGGTGCCTAGCACAGGGCCTGGACAAATGGAGCTGCTGGAGAGTGTGTGTTGAAGCAGATGGTCCCTTATGTCCTTAGCCTGGGTTGGTGGAGAGGCAGGATGCACTGCCCCCACAGATGGAAGGCGGTGTTCCTCCTGCTGCCCTGTGCCCACTAATAGAGTCATGGAGGTCTCGGGGTGGGCAGTGGATTCATTAGGGCCAGCTGGGGTGGTACACAGAGAGAGCTTCACCCAGCTCCCTGTCCGCCCTCCCCCCACCCCCGGCCCTGCCCCCGCCCATCCCAGGGCCTGTGTGAGTGTGGTAGGAATCCTAGTGAGACCTGTGCCACAGACAGCTCTGAGCCGTACCCTGCCTGGGCGCCTGGGGCTGGCGTCTGGCCGGGAGGGAGGAGGAGACTGCGATTTGTGGCCTCCATATGTGTTTCAGGCCTACTGGTGGCATTTCTGCCAGGAGAAGGCTTAGAAATGGGGCCTATACTCACTCGGTGCAAGCCGGGCCTCCAGGTACTGGTGTCTCAGGCCCCACATGGCCTTCCAGGCTGGGGCAGAGGCCCATGGCTAGATGGGGGCCCAAAGAAATCCGGCAACACTCCAGAAACAACAGTACAAACCACCTCAGCCCCAGTCCCTTCTCCTGTGCTGTGTGTCAATGCGGTGGCTTTCTTACAGAGAGGGACAGTGTTCAGGAGGACAGCCTGAGAACATAGGAGCCAGACCTGGAGCCTGTGGAGGTGGGGAGCAGAGCTGCTAGTGGGTACTGACCACCTGCGTGCCCTGCCCCGGGTTCCCCTGAGCCGGAGGCAGGGGAGCCCCGGGCCTTGCAGTGGGAGATCCCAGCCCTAGGGAGTAAGGAAGCAGGGAGCAGAGCCCTGCCTTCGCGGACTGGAAGGCCAGTTGAGGACAGGAGAGCCAGCCTCAGGGTCTGGCAGGCAGTTAAGAGTGCAGACTCAGGAACGAGCTCCCCCAGTGGGACAAGTCCCATCACCTCTTCCTACCTCACTCTCCTCCTCTGTAGAATGAGTGTAGTGGCAGCTGCCATGTTGGGTTACTGGAGGGATGAAGTTAGATTGATCCACATAAACTATTTAGAACAGCGCCCACCCATGATGAGCTCTTGTTATTACCTGCCTGGTTCAGGTTCTAGAAACTCAGACAACAAAGCTGCCTTCCATTCTACCAAGGAGAGTGGGAACAGTTGTCATAGGCCGACTCTGAAGAATAGATCTGCAGCAAAGGGTGATGGCTCCTCATCCTCCATCCTCTTGGTCCAAAGACCCAGAGGCAGGACAAAACAGAACCTCTGTTCTTCCCCTCAAAGGTCCTGAGGCTGCTGGAAGTGGATGCATGTGGGCAGCGCTGGTGGAAGGGGAGCTGCGCTATGAGGCTGGAGAGGGAGTGGGGCCAGGATCATGGGGAACCTTGACCCCGAGCTGGGTGAATGAAGTTCCCCAGTACCAGGTGTCTCTGTGCTGCACTCCTCCCCCCTACTCCCCACCCCAACCAGACGCCCGCCCAGCTTCCTGGGACCCCACGGAAGAAGGACATTCCCCAGCCCCACAAAGAACTCCAGTCTTCACATAGCGACTGTCTGCTGTGTCTCACCACTCTGTAAGGGCTGGGGGCCCACTGGCACCCATTTTATAGATAAAGCACCTGAGACCAGGTGGGTCCTACTGGGACCTGCTTGGGGCTTCAAGGGTCAGGCTCAACTCTTTGGGTACAGCTTCCCCTCCCTCTCTGCATCCCACCCTTGCTCTGTGTCCAGTGATAAACCCCCTGAGGGGTCCACTCCATGCCCATCCTGCCTCCCACCAGAGCAGGCCTGGAAAGCAGCCATGTCTGGGGCCTGGCTGAGCGCAGCCAATGCCTCTGCGTGGTGCATTATTGATGGGGCTTCTAATTGTGCGTTTCCCAAAGTCTACAGGCCTTTGATGAAAAATTCATGGCATGCCCGAGGATGGGAGCAGAGTCAATCGATTGGCAGCGCAGCAGGCGCAGGAGCCCTGGGCCCCGCTCAGGGAGGGAGCAGCTGAAGGCCGGACTGGGAGGGAGCATCAGTCTGGCTTTGCTATTATCACGGCTTCTGGCCCCAGGGTCTTGAGATGATAGGGACACACACAGCAGAAGACAGCAGCCCATTTCCCTGCTGGGGAGGCTGAGGGGCAGGATCAGGAAGGTCTAGGCTCTCATCTGGGCTGCCATCTGGTGGCTGGTGCCTCCAGAGAGGATGGCCATCTTCATCAAGAACCTCATTTTCATTTCCCTAGAGGAGACTTAGACCCTCCAGAGCCCCCATGAGTCACACAGAGCAGGGAGTGACATTTCCAGAGCCACTCATGTGCCAGACATTTTGCTTGGAGCTTTACACCCACAGCCTCATTAAATCCCCAGCAGCTCTAGGAGATGGGCGCAGTGATGGTCTCCATCTTACGGAGGAGGAAACAGGCTCAGAGAGGTTCAGTGACAGCCCTGTCCAAGGTCACACAGATAATTAGCAGCAGGTGGGGACTAGAACCCAGCACTGAGGAAACTGGAGCCCACTGTCTTTGCCCTGCTGCAGGGCAGCTCAGATATGAGGCACAAAGCAGTGTGGTGCTTGTCCATTCCAATTCCCAGCCCCGGCCCTATTCTGTAGAGAAAGAAACCCCATTAAGAAAAAGTGGATTCTCCAGGGTCTCTAAGTGAATTAAGTGAAAAATGAGGCCTGCAAATGAGAAGAGCAAGGGCCCCCCTGCAGCACTGACAGAGACCAGAGGATCCCGTGCAGAGTCCTGAACCAGCATCCAGTAGCCAGTGGTGGGGGAGTCTTAAACAGGGTGGAGCTTTTGAAACAGGTCAAGCTGTCTGTCTTGGACTGTCCAGTCAAGGGTTATTGTTGTGCCCCCACTGAGGCCCCAGAGACCCCCACTGTTCATCCATCCACTCGTTAAACAGGAGAACAAATATTTATGGAGTCCCAGCTCTGTGCAGGCACCTCACTAGGTCCAGATGGGAGGCCTATAAGGAAAGGCTTTGGGGCCAAGCTTGTCTGAGACAGACAGGCTGAACCCAACTCAGCTGGGAAAAAGCCAGACAGACCCCTCCATGCCCTGGGAGGGGGTCTTTGCAACCCAGGCCAAGGCCAGTTGTACAGCCAGCACTGCCTTAGTGACCAAGGCCGTTTCTAGGGGGTGGGCTGGCTTGTTTGGGTTTGTTTTCCCTTTGCTTCCCAGCAAGTTCCTTTTAAAAACATCCACCCATGTCTCCGCTGAACTAAAAGGAAAGGAATTTGTCCAGCCCATCAGGAAAACAGTGATGGGAAGGCCCCAGGGGCAGGCGTGGGGCCTTAGGCCACACTGTGCAGTTGTGGGAGGAGCCCAGCCTGCGCTGCTGGGGAGGGTTGCTGGGGGTATGGAGGAGCAGAGAGAGAGGAGACTGACTGAGGGGCAGAAGGAAGGGAAACCGAGGGGGGGAGGCAGGGGGAGACTGAGGGTAGGGGTAACCAAGGGGCAGAGACAGTGAAGACTGGAGATGGAGGGGGGCGGCGAAGGGGAGACAGAGGTGTGGCTAGAGGGCAGGTCGGGGGAGGGATGCTGAGACTGGGGTTAAGGAGACAGAAGGGCTTGCCCTTTCCTGGGCTCCTGGCCACACAGCCCTCCCAGGCCCTGCCATCTCTTTGCAGTTCCCTGGCCAAGGAACGAGCCTAGAGTGATTTCAGCCACCCCTCCCAGATGCCCCCCACCCTGGAACAAAGGGCAAGTGGCCCCGTGGGCCTGCCTGCTTCCAGCTCAGGGTTGGGCTTGGTCACCAGGCAGTCACTTGTTGTAGCAACAGTCCCTGGGGACCTATCCTGGGGAACAGGACTGCTGGCAAGAAAAATGGGAGAGCCAGGGTCCCCATCCCCTCCAGCTCCCGAGGTTGCCCCAGGCCTCCTTGATAGCCACTCTGTAAGTCTGCCCCCATACCAACTGGTTCTGGGAGGATGGGTTGGTTCACCTAGCAGGCAGGTGTGTTGGGATTTGTTCCCTGGCAACCAGTAAGAGGCGGTGGTAGAGCAAGGTGGAGGAGGACCAGAAGATCAGGCCTTCAGGCATTGGCCTCTAGATGCCCATGGTCACAGGAACCCTCTGTGGGGCCCCTAGTCCCAGCCCAGGCCACCTGAGCCCACACCCAGGAACCCAGAAAGGAAAGAGAGAGGACCTCTGGGAAAATTCCTTAAAGTGACCACTGTGTCCTGCTAATCTGAGCCCTGGCTCTGGCCTCTTGGAGGTCCAGCACACATCCTCAAAGTGACTGGGCCTGGGCTATCCTGGGGCAGTCAGGCTGGAAGGCTTGCTGGGAGGGCAGAGCTCACAAGGGCTGTCAGGGAGAGGAGGTGAGGCAGGTGGGGGCATCAAGAGGAGGTGGGTCAGCCCCAGGCCAGGAGGCTTATGACAGCACCTTCTCATTGGGACCCCGGTTGCCAAAGCGTTTGCTCTTCCATTGTGGCAAGAACTGCAGAGCACCCCCAACAGGGATCATAATCCAGCTTTCAGATGAGGAGGCACAGAGTGGGCAAGGGCCTTGCTTAGAGTCATACAGCAGATGTAGGCAGAGCCTGGATTAGAACCCAAGGTTCTGAACTCCAGCCAGGGCTCTCCCCACCCCAATGGGGCATTCAGAGGCAAAGCTCTAATGCGGGGAGTCGGGGGGGGGGGGGTTGGGGGAGGAAGGGGGGCAGTGGGATGGGCAGGAGGTGATCAGTGGGGACAGGGGCTCTTTATGGGACAGTAAGCAGGGCCTGTGAGGCCAGGGCTGGAGTCTATCCCCTCACCAGGCCTGTGAGTGCCTGGCCCTGTACTTCCCTGGACTGGGGGCAAGGGCCAGCTCCAAGCTAAATCCAGGAGAGGCAGGACTCTGAGCCACAAACTGAGGAGGGGTGATTGATGGCTGGGCTTGGGTTGGCCCAGTGGGTCTTCCTGGAGGAACAGGGCCCAGAGTGGAGCCTTAAAGGTCAAGCAGAGTTCTGGGAAGCTTGGGAGGGGAAATGGGAAGGGAAAAATGGAAAGACAGAGCATCTTCCAGGAGGCCCCACCCCCAAGCCAGTCCCACCCCCAAGCCAGCCCCACCCCTATCCCCATTGTCCTGGCCCAGCCTAGTTAGCCCGCCTGGCTCTTTCAGGGGCCAGTTACACAGGGCTGTCAGCACCAGCCAAGGCCTCGCCACCCCTCCGAGCTTCACCATGTGCACAAGCACGAAAGCTTTCTAGGCACCATCTCTGCTGCACAGGAAGGAGAAGAACAGAAGAAAGGGAAAATTCACTCCTTTTGTTTCTTTGCTGTAACCTTGGGCTGAACAAAGAAGCGACTGCCTCCCCCTCAGGGAACGTGTTTTAAACAGCAGTTCGCACAGATTTGCGGGTGGTTGGGAGGCTGAGCTGACATTCGAGGGGAACCGGGAGCAGGGATCTGGGGGAGAAGGGTCTTGGCTCTAGGACCTTCTGGGGCTCTGTACTGCCCTCCGTTCAGAAGTGGAGCTCCTGGGCTCGGGCTCAAGAGCCGTGGCAAGTGAAGTGATGCCCCAGGATCACACTTCCTCCAGGCCCCCACTCCTAGGGCCAGGGCCCCATTGCAGGGAGCCCCCTGCGCTCTGCCAGGCCTGGCCTTGGGTGGCCTGGAGTGCAGCCCCTCCCCCTCGGCCACGCCCTTGCTGTCCAACCTCGGTTTGTGCGTCCTAGCCCTGGTCTTCAGTCATGTCCCCACCGGCCAGTGGGGCTCCCAGGCCTCCCTGGCCCGCCCTCTGGTGGTGATGAGGAAGAGGCATTTTCTCATGGCCACAGGGTTTTCTGTTGTCACATTGTCTCATGGAGCAGGGGAGAAGGAAGGGAGCTGGGCTGGGTAGACAGTGGCCCCCAGGGGGCAGGGGTGGAGGGTGGGGCAGGGAGTGGGCATGGCCGCAGAGGCACTGGCCTGGGTGTAAGCCCAGGAGGTGAGCCCTGACCCCGGGGAAGTTTCTGCTCGCTCTCAGCAGCTCTTCAGCACAGCCTCTGTCCTCTGCTACTCCTCCCTGACGCAGCCCCTGGAACAGGGCTGTTGGTCAGAACTCTGATCTCTGGGTCTGGGAGGCTAGCACCAATTTGTACAAGCTGAATGTTTCATTTTATTTTAAAGAAATGTGGTTAAGTCCAGTGAAAGGTTAGCCAAGAGTGGCTTCTCAGACATCCTAAGGGACCTCCAAGAGCTCTGTCCGTCAAATGACAGCAAATCTGGTGGGAGCAGGGTCCTTGGCCCCCAGTGGTGAGAGGGTCTGCCTGGCTCTGCTTTCCCTATGCAGGACAGCAACTAGAGGCAGCGGAGAGGAGGGAAGGCCTTCTGCGCTGTCAGGGTCTCCCAAGAATTAGAGGGGAGTGTGTAGGTGGTCCCTGGGGAAATGCAGAGTGCCAGGCTGGGGAGGTGGTGTCAGAGATGACCTCTTGGCAGAAGTAGGTGAAGATCTGAAGATAGAAAGGGGCCCAGGAAGGCTGGCCATGAGCAGAGTGGCCAGGGCAGAATTCTGAAATGGGGTCTAGTTGTGCTGGGACAGAGTGCCTTGAAATTCAGGGTTAGAAGTTTATCGTGAGGGCATGTGGAAGCCACGGAAGGGCTCTGAGAAGCAAAGGAGAATGTTCCAGTTTTCTACTGCTGCATAGCAGACTACCCCAAAACTTGTGACTTAAAGCAATAATTTTTCCTTTTATTATTCTCTCTCACAGTTCTGTGGGTCAGGAGCTAGGCTGAGGCCCAGCAGGCAGGGCTGGTCTCCATCCATGGCATCCTCAGCTGAGATGACCCACAGGGCAGGGGGCTGGAGCAGCTGGGGCTGGCTGCACATCCGTCCCCCGCACGCCGTCACTTCTGCCTTCCTCACAGCGTGAGGCTCCTGGGTACTGGGGCTTCTTCCCTGGGGAACAGCAAGTGTTCCAGGAGGAAGGGCGGAAGCTGCAAGTCTCCTGATGACCTGGCCTCAGAGGTCCCAGAATGTCATAATGCTGCGTCCTGCAGGTCTCTAAGGCTGGTCCAGTTGCAAGGGGAGGGGAGTTAGACCCCACCTCTCAATGAGAGGAGCAGCACAGCATTTTCAGCCATCTTTCATCTACCAGAGAGAAAGGTTGTGTGGTTTTTTGTTTTGTTTTGTTTTGTTTTAAAAAACACCAATTTCTCCACCTTTGGTGGAGATTCTGGTCCTTTGTTTTTTTGCTTTTTTTTTAAAGATTGGCGCCCGAACTAACATCTGTTACCAATCTTTTCTTCTTCTCCTTCTCCCCAAGCCCCCCAGGACATAGTTATATATTCTAGTTGTGAGTGCCTCTGGCTGTGCTATGTGGGACACCGCCTCAGCATGGCTTGATGAGCAGTGCCATGTCCGTGCCCAGGATCTGAACCGGTGAAACCCTGGGCTGCCAAAGCGGAGCGTGCGAACTTAACCACTCCGCCATGGGGCCGGCCCAAGGCTGTATTTTGAGGCAGCACAAAGAAAGCCCCACCATAAGAGAGGTAGAGAACTAGGAGGCCTGCCTGAAGGAGGAGGCCACAGAGATCAGACCAATTTACCAGGAGCAGTGGGAAGGGGCTGCCCCCTGGTGCCCGGACACTTCCTGCAACCAGGAGATGCCCCTCTGGGCAGAGGAAATCCTTGGAGGGAAGGTAGATACACTACATTGTTAGCTGGTTTCTCAGGGGCAGAGGGGTGTCATGAGTAGAACTGGCTTCTCTTTACCTTGCACAGGGGTCCAGGGATACCAGGAAATGGGCCTGGCCAGGCGCAGCAGGGCAGGAATCTTTCCATCCCTGACTCAGAAAAGCAGCCGTTATACACCCTAAGAGTACGTCCTGTGCTGGAAGGGGCTCCGGGTCTGATGGGCTACGCGATGTGCATGCCTCCCTCCCCAAGCAGACGCCTTGCCTGGGACAAACAGCCCCCGTGCCTGGTGAAAGGAGAACGTCGAGGGCGGTGGCATCTTACTCTGCCCCCTTGGAGACAGTAGCTCCGTAGTCACCCCAGGCTTGGCGCTCTGGGCTCCGCAGGACACTCCCTCAACGCCTGGGAGATCCCCGTGGACCTGCAGCTCTGCCCCGTGAGCCGGGCCGCCTTGACAAATCACTCAGCCCTTCCACTCCAGGCTCAGCTGCCTCCTTGGGAAATTGGGAATGAAAACGCCTCCCTTGCAGACTCATTGTTGGAATTAGAGAAAAAATATATAAAGGGCCTGGCCAGTGGTGAGCATTCAACAAAGGGGAGTTGCTGTCATTAGGCCCCGTGACCCCTACGGGTTCTCCCTGGGCTTTGTGTCAGAAATGTGTCTTCCTAGATGAGTAAAAGAATCTCGCAAAGATTTAGGCTTTTGTTGGAGGGGTGTGTATGTGTGTGTCTGTGTGTCTGTGCTTGTTTGGGGCATTGTCTAAGTTGCATCCAAGTCGCTCTCAACTGTTAAGACGTGTGTTGACCCCTGAGGCACAAGGGTCAGCCTCAGGTGTCTGCTGCTATGCAGGTGTTACTTCAGAATTAGGTCACTTCAGTGCTTTGAGATGGCTCTTGTCCCAAGCCTCTCCCCTCCCCACTCAGCCCCATCATTTGCCCCGGGGCTGGCTCCGGACAGAAGCCCCAGCTGAGGATCAGGATTTGCTATGTGACCTCGGGCAAGTCACCGCACCTCTCTGACCTCCATGGTGGTTCTCGGCAGAGGGCATGCATCAAAACCTCTGAGATGGGAATCCAGGGGCAGGAGGTGTGGGAAGGTGGGCTGGACCACCTGGAGGAGAGACTTGTGTGCCTGGAGCTGGACAGTAAGATAGCCCCCTATGCATACCCCTCCCCACCTTGAGCTTTGGGGCCCACTCAGGGCGGCCTCATTGCCACTACAGGCTGAAGCTGGAGCATCTGTGGGAGGCGGCTGCCCTCTGCTGGCTGTAAAGGCAAGCCACATGGCAGGTGGCCTGGGCCTGCTGTCGAAGGATCTTTGGGCCCTGGGGACCCAGAGGTTAGATGGCTGCCAAGGGAAGGGCAAAGTGGAGGAGAGTGTGCACCTGGCCCAGCAAACCCGCTGCCCTGGCTTGCCTGCAACACCCACCCCCTGCAGAGCCCTGCCACCACACTGCCTCCTATCTACACCAGCCCCTGCCTCAGGCCGCCTCCCTTCCCCAGGAGAATGAAGCTCCATCCCACCCCTCCCACCTGCTCCAGCCCATGCCCCCCATACACCCCTCCCTGCCCGTCTCCTAATCCTCCAGAAAATCCTCTCTCTCCACCCCCAGCCTCTCCTCGACCCTGTGTCCCCAGCTACCTCTGTCCCTTCTCAACCTCGCTGTCCCCCTCAATTCTCTCCCTCCTGCACCTTGGCCTTCAGAGCACTGGCCAGGGTCACCAGGGGCCAGATCCTCGAGGGCACATTCAGAGGCTCCCTCTGCAGGTTTAGAAGCTATTGAGCCTTCTGTCCTCTTTTCAAAAAATTTTTAGATTGTGAAATGTAACCCACATGGAGAAAATTGCATTGAACATAAACATAAAACACAACCAAATTATTACAAAGCAAATGCCCGTGAAGAAATAGAACATCACCAGCTCCCAGAAGCCCCTCGCACCCTCCTCTCCTAGGTGTGACCACCGTGCCCGCGCACTGTCTTGCTTTTATTCTTTATGCAGATCTTCCTCAACTTATGGTGGGTTATAACCTGATAAACTCATCCTAAGTTCAACATTTCATCAGCTGAAAATGCGTTTAATACACCTAACCGACCGGACATCATAGCTTGGCGTAGCCTAGCCTACCTGAAACACTCACATTAGCCTACAGTTGGGCAAAATCACCTAACACAAAGCCTATTTTATGATAAAATGTTGACTATCTCATGTAATTTATTGCCTACTGGACTGAAAGTGACAAACAGAATGGTTGTCTGGGACAGCACGGCTGTCAGTGTGTCGGTCGCTCACCCTCGTGATCATGTGGCTGACTGGGAACTGCGGCTCGCTGCCACTGCCTAGCAGCTCGAGAGAGGATCGTACCGCACATCACTAGCCTGGGAAAAGATCAAAATTCAAAGTATAGTTTCTACTGAATGCGTATCGCTTTCACACCGTTGTGAAGTCTACAGATCGTAAGCCGAACCGCTGTAAGTCAAAGACCATCTAGTGCGCCTCTCCTATCACTATCGCCTGATAGTCCCTAATTGAACCTTCTCTGAAGGGCATCCCACCCACGTGTTATTTTGTGAATGGTTCTTTTGCTCAACTCTGTGTGAGAGACTCGTCTGCGCGGTTGCTTGGTGCTGTGGTTCTTGTCTCATTGCTGTGTAGTAGTCCTCTGTCTGGGTCCTCTCTTGTCCCTTATCTCTGTCCAATAATTCCTCACTGTCTTGCCGGCTCTTTAATGCTTTTAAGAAGGTGGTTTTACTTGTATCAGGTTTTTAGGTTACCTGCGGGGGTGGGGTGGGTCTCTGTTACTGAATGTGCAGTCACCCGAAGCGGAAGATCATCGCTGTCCTCTCTGTGGTCTTGGCTTTGGCAGCCTGCTTCCACCCTTTTTCTCCCCACCTCCCTGGCAGTCCCCCTGAACTTGAGGGCTCCTCTCCCACCACCACCCCTCCCTTTGTCCTGAACACCCCCACTCTGCACTTCCCCTGACTCTGGAAAATCCCCTCCTTCCAGGGCTTCCCTCACACCTCCTGGGCTGCCGCTCACCCTCTACAGCCGAGACTCTGTCCAAGCCGGACACCTCACACCCAGCATGTCCCTCCCTCCCTAGGTCGGCTCCTCCTTCCCCCTAGACCCCAGATTCCGGCTCCTCCTCCTTGCTCTCCTCCCTCCTGCAGCTCCTGCCCTCATCTCCATGCCCACTGCATCCACCTGGCACAGGTCCCACTGAGAGTCACCTGGCTCACTGCTCTTGGCCTCCACTCCCTGCTTTCGTCCCCTGTGCTGGGCAGCCAGAGGGGTTCTGCCGCATGTACCCCAGCCCCCAAGCTTCGGCCTTTCGGCGGCCTGTGGACAGTGACAGAGCCCAAGCTCCTGAGACTGGCCTTGAGAGCCCTCTTCCATCTGCCCTGCCGCCTCTCCAGCCAAATGCCCCCGCCCCTGCACCCTGCTCTCCAGAAACTCGCCAACTTTGTCCCTCGGCACACACTCTCTCACCACCCTGCCTTTGCCACAGTGTCTCCTCTGCCCAGAGAGCCCTCTCCCCACCCCCAGATAATACCTCCTCATCCTCAAGAGTCAGCTCAGATTATCACCTCTGCTAAGAAGCCTTCTCAGACCCCCAGGCTCAGTTAAGAGCCTCCTCTGTGCTCCCCTCTGGCATGGGCACTTCCTGCCATCCCCTCCACGTAGATAGGAGACTGCTGCAGGCAGGGGCAGTCTGGGCTTCTCTGTGCTCTTTTGCCCCAGCATGGCACAGACCTGGCACACCGTGGTGCTCAGCAAGTGTTGTTTGACTGGCTGTTTACTGCTTCCAGCCTATGCTTTATAACTAGTCTCTGTGACCTTGGGCACACTGCTGTTCTTCCTGGCCTCAGTTTCCCCATCTGTGCAATGGGGGTCTAGGGGCCCTTCTGATTAACAGAGTTGGTAGTGGCTGCAGGTATGTTTGCACTTCCCCGCTGGGATGAGGTGCCTTGGATTCCACCATAAGAACTTCCTGAGGGAGACGGGAGTAAGCACTGCCCTCTCCAGGGTTCTGAGGAAGATCACCACCACCCCTCGCCCTTAATCCATGGTAAGGAGGCAAGAGCGTGCTGGCCTCTGTTTCTGTAAAATGGGAACAGTCAGATAATCATACTTTCTGTACATGGTATCCACGGCTATTGTGAAAATAATTTTTTTTTAAAAAAGCCTCCAAAGGGGGCTGGCCCCGTGGCCGAGTGGTTAAGTTCGCGCGCTCCGCTGCAGGCGACCCAGTGTTTCGTTGGTTCGAATCCTGGGCGCGGACATGACACTGCTCATCAAACCACGCTGAGGCAGCGTCCCACATACCACAACTAGAAGGACCCACAACGAAGAATATACAACTATGTACTGGGGGTGCTTTGGGGAGAAAAAGGAAAAAATAAAATCTTTAAAAAAAAAAAAAAGCCTCCAAAGGTGGTGCAGGGACAGGAGTTGGCGGTCTCCAGGCACGCTATGTGCCAGGGCCCGGGCTGGCCCTCCCCACCCCCTCGCTCCATAGTCACCCCTGAGGTGGGGCTATTTTCCCATCCCACGGATGAGGACAGAGGCTCTCAGCACAGATGCCACCCTTTCAGAGCCAGAGAAGAGGTGTTGGTGTGGCAAAGGCCACCAGCGATCAGTGGCAGGGGGCTGATTCAAACCTAGGGCCACCTGACGCTTCTCACCTCAGCAGACTAAGAGTAAGGGTCCTGGTGGGGGTGTCAGTGGGTGAGAGAGGTGTAGTGGGCACTCAGGGTCAGGCACAGGTGGAGTCAATGTCCCCAGAGGATATGCTAGCCCAGAGAGGAGGGGGAAGAGGCTGACATCCTGCTCGTCCACCCCCACAGTGGGCTGGGAACTGGGGAGAAGGGGGGGCAGGTGTGCAGGAATCTGGAGCATGGCGTCCTGTGTGTTCTCAAGGCTGGGCTGTGACGCAGAGTGTGGCCCTGAGTGGGGAACCCAGCCCAGGCTGCGGGGAGAGGTCAGGGCTGCAGCCTCCCTGCCCAGCTGTGTTGCCCAAGGTCACTGCTCAGCTGGGGAGGTGGGTGAAGCTGAGGAGTGTGATCAGGCCCGCCACCTTTCTGGGTCTCATGGACAGAGGGCGCTGGCCAGAGTAGAGACTGAGGGGGGTAAGCTAGAGCCAGAGTCCCTCTCCATCCCTCGGGGAGACCTCACCCTTGGAGAGCAGCCAGGCTGGGGGTGGTGGAAGGGCCTGTGGAAGGTGTAGAGAGCTAATGCTCATGGGTAGAGTCCTGACGAAGCACTCTTCCTTTGTCCAGCAGGGACCCTGGCTGAGGCAAGGTCACCCCATTTCGTCTGGAGCCACGCTCTCCCTCCGTCTCTTTTCTCTTGCTCTGGGCCTCGGCTTTCTTTATCTGTCAAGGGAGGGATGTTAAGAACAGAGCTTTGCTCCCACCTAGGACTGCTGAGATGAAGAACAATGGGATCTTAGAAAGGATGAACCCCTGAATGAGAAGAGGGGGTAATCAGACCCATGGGGTAAGCCAAGGGTCTCGTAGCCCCTTCCCTGGGACTCCCTCAATGCATGCGTACACACGTGCACACTAATGCACACATGCATCGTCAGTCCTCATGCAATTAAAAATTGCTGAGTGGACTATAAAAGGACAAAGTTTAGGTAGTGGGAGTGTGGGGGGCATTCTCTGCAGATAGTTGGCGTGAGCGGAGGTGTGAAGAGGGGAGTAGGAGTGTGAGCTGGAGGGGAAGGGCTGGGTCCACGTGCCTGAGGAGGTGGCTTGCAAGAGGCCTTGAATGCAGGCTTCAGACCTTGCTTCTGAGTTGATGCCGAGCCTAGAGGAAGCTGGTCCAAGGTGCTCACTCTGACCATGGCCATGAAGCACTCAACCCTCTGCCCGCACACACACAGACACCAGCATCCAGCAGGCTTCTTCCCTGCAAGAAGGAGAAGCTGGTGAGCCAGCAATGGAATCAGGCCTGCTCTTTCAAATATGCTTTCTCACTGCGCTGGGCCAGGTGTAGCTGGGGACAGTGAGATGAGTCTACACACCCACCTCTCCTGACACAGGGAGACCTGGGCATGTCTGGCTCCCTGAGGAGCAGACAGGGGAACCCCTTCTTCTACCGCCACCTCAAGGCAGCCTTGGCCTCAGGGACAAAGGGAGAATGGCACCTTGGGACATCAGATGGACATTGCTACCTATGCTGGCCACCTCCTCCAGCAGTGCCCTTCGATTTCTTTAGACAGGTTTAGCTCAAAGGCAAGGCAGGACCTCATTCTTCTTCCCTCTAGCTGAAGCCTCCAGCCTTCCTCAATCATGTAAGTGCAAAGAGCACAGGTTTTAAGGCACAAAGGTTTAGAGCACAAAGAGCGCAGGTTTAGAGTCTGTGTTCGGATGCTAGCTCCATGTTTGCGGCAGTGTGTGACCTTGGGCACGTCACTGAACCACTTTGGGTCTTTTAGGGTATTCTGAGGCATCAAAGGTCATTGACAAGGATGAGTGTGTGTGCCTGCTCATTCTCAGACGGCCCTGCTGGGGAGGCAGAGCAGAATCCACACAGCCCTCCAGGACAGGGCTGGAGCAGGCTCCCAGAAGGAAGAGGCTGTGAGGAAGGCTCGGGAGCAGTGGGAGCCTCCAAAACTCAGGGCCAAAAAGAACCTATTATTGCTGAGAGCTGGGAGGGTCCCCAGAGAAGAATGGCAGTGCGGAGGCTTCATGTACTTAACCAAACTTGAGCCAGGATTTCAGGGTTTTTTAAAATTCTTTAAATGTTTTAAACTCGTTTGTGTGAAGTGCAGCACCCATTCAGGCAAAACATAAATGTATTCACTGCGATGAGTTACCACAACGCGAACACACACGGGTAACCCTGACAGGTCCCACAGGTCAAGAGGTGCAGCATTGCCAGCACCCCAGAAGCTCCCTCATGTCTCCCCATCACTCCCCCACCTCCAAAATGGATCTTATACTCTGACTTCTGACTCTATTGATTAATTTTACCTGTTTTGCTGTTTTTTTTTTAAAGATTGGCACCTGAGCTAACAACTGTTGCCAATCTTCTTTTTTGTTTTTATTGCTTTTTCTCCCCAAATCCCCCCAGTAAGTAGTTGTATATTTTAGTTGTGGGTCCTTCTAGTTGTGGCATGTGGGATGCCGCCTCAGCGTGGCCTGACATGCGGTGCCATGTCCACACCCAGGATCTGAACTGGCGAAACCCTGGGCTGCCACAGCAGAGCGCACAAACAACCACCCAGCCACGGGGCCAGCCCCATAAGTTTGCCTGTTTTTGAAGCAAATCTATATTGCATCATAGAGCAGGTATTTTGTGTCGGATTCTTTTTCTTACTATTTGAGTAATTCCTCCGCGTGGTTTCACGTAGCTGTTGATTCCTTTTTACTGCTGTCTGGTATTCCATTGTATGAGTGGATCTCATCATTCTATTGTAGTGGGCATTTATGTTATTTCCAGTTGGGGATTATTGCAAATAATGCTGCTAGGAATGTTCTTGTACCTGCTTCTTGGTGCATTCACACATGCGTTTTTGTTGGATATATACTCAGGAGTATAATTGCTGGGTCATAGGCTCTGTATACATTCCACTTTAATAGCATCCAGCATCCAAGCAGTTCTGCAAAGTGATGGTGACACTTCCCTTGCCCCTGGCAGTGAATAAGTGTGCTGCTTATCCCACACCCTCACCAGCATTTGGTATGGTCAGTATGGTTTTGTTTCTGTTTTAGTCATTCTAATGGGTGTATCACTATCTCATTGTGGTTTTAAATGACTGGTGAGAGTGGACATCAATTCAGATGCTTATTGACTTATTTCGTCAAGTGCCCAGTTCATATGTCTTGTGTGGCCTCTCTTTTTCTTATTGATTTGTCGGAGTTTTTATATCTGCATATGAGTCCACCTCTGTTGTGTGTATTACAAATATCTGCTCCTACTCGTTTTGTCCATTCACCCCCGTAATGATGTCTTTTCATGAACAGAAGTTCTTCATTTAAATGTACCCAACTTATCAATTCTTTCCATTCTGGTTTGTGCTTTTTTGTGTTCTGTTTTTAAAAACCTTTCCCAACAGCAAGTTCATAAAGATGTTCTTATCCTTGTCTTCTAGAAGCCTTATTGTTTTACCTTTTACATTCAGATCTGCAACCCGCTGGAATTTATTTTTAGTTATGGTATGTGGTAGAAGTCCTTCCCTTTTTTCTGTGTAGATATAAAAACAATGCAGCACCGTTTATTAAGTTAGTCCTTTCCCTGCTGCCCTGTAACCGTCTTTGTCATAAATTGCCTGTGTGTGTGTGGGTGTGTTTCAGGGCTATCTGTTCTGTTTCTTTGATCTGTTTATCAATCTTTGCACCAATATCACCCTGTCTTAATTACTGTAGCTTTATCGGAAGTCTTGATGGCTGATAGAGAAAGTCTTCCCAGCTGTTTCTCTTCAAAATTATTTTGGCTATACTTGCCCTTTTTATTCCTCACACATTATAGAATCAGCTTGTCTATTTTTACACATACACACTAAGTGTCATGATTTTGATTGAGAGTGCCTTGAATCTATAAATCAATTTAGAGAACAACTAACTCGTTAAATATTGTATCTTTCAATCCATGAACATGGTATGGCCCTCAATGTATTTATGTTTAAATTATTTTTAATTAGATGACTAATATATAGATACATTCTTATTAAAAATGCAAAAATTATGGGCCAGCCTGGGGGCACAGCAGTTAAGTGCACATGTTCCACTTGGGCAGCCTGGGGTTCGCCGGTTCGGATCCCAGGTGCGGACATGGCACCGCTTGGCAAGCCGTGCTGTGGTAGGCATCCCACATATAAAGTAGAGGAAGATGGGCACGGATGTGAGCTCAGTGCCAGACTTCCTCAGCAAAAAGAGGAAGATTGGCAGCAGATGTTAGCTCAGGGATAATCTTCCTCAAAAAATAAAAAGAATAAATAAAGATTTGTTTAAAAATAAAAAGACAAAAATGCAAAAATTAGAGATGAAACATGTTCCTTTCCCTTCCCAAACTCCACAACAGCCACCGTTACTATATACCCCTATGCATGCACACACACATACGCACACACACACACACACACCAGTTATGGATGGGATGATATGAACTTGCCACGTGCTTTTTCTATTTGACAATAGAGTGTGAACATCTCTCTGTGTCAGAACAATTGATCTAGGTCGTTCTTTGTGAGTGCCACCTGTAGTCCAGAGACTGAGCGTGCCCTAGTATAAGACTACAAACTGTGCTGCTGTCAGTATCCTTGAGGATGTTTTCTTGATTGTGTGTTCCTTTGAAAGATCACCCTAAAGCAAAGAAACTCATTTCGATAATGCTGCAATTGTTCCGAGCAGACAGATAAGAGCCTGAACTAGGCTGGGGAAGGAAAGAAGGGATGAATTTGCTTGTCTAAAATATCATGTGCTTCCTCTTGACAAACCCCTGTCAGTCATGGGGCTGCCATAAATCTTAAGATTTAGAGCACTGCAGACGAGGGGGCCAGGGAGCCCAGGGTGAGGACAGCAAGGAGGAAGAGGAAGGGGTCTGACCTGTTGACTAAAGCAGCCACTAGGACCTCAGCGGAATGGGACGAAAGCTGCTGCCTCCAGGTCATACCTGCCCCGGGCAGGTGCCTGAGCCAGCCCCTGCACACACAAGACTCTGAGCCTCACAGCAACCCCGGGCTTATCCTAGATGAGGAATCTGAGGCTCAGAAAGGTGAAGGGGCCTGTTTGAGCTCACTCAACAAGTCAGTGGCCAAACTGGGCTTCTGACTGCAGCCTGAGCACAAAGCCCGTGTGTGTGCAGTCTCCAGGCTGAGTCTCCTAGTTATCAGTGCTGCATGAGGACACCGGATGGGCAGATCTGGAGGAGCCAAGACCTGGGCCTCTACTGGGGCAGGTGCTGGGGAGATGGACCCAGCATTGGCACCAGTTAGAGGGAGTCTAACCAAAAGGCTAGACAGTGGCAGGTGACAAGTGGTGTCTGAGGAGCCCCTGCTGTCTGGGAACCCATCCCCAAGAAGTCAGTGGCCCACCATGCAGCAGGATGGAGGCGGTGGCTGGGAGCCAGGCCACATCTCCAGTCAACATGGCACCCAGGTGGGAACTGGGGGCAGAGCTCTACTTCCTGAGGATTTGGGAGCCTAGCTGGGGCCATGAGCCCCCACTCCTGTGTGCAAGGCCTCCACAGCCATAGGAAGGCCACAAGCCACCTGGCTCAGCAAACTCCTGCTGGCCTCACTTCCCTCCTCCCACTCCTCCCCACAACCTAGCTCCCACCTCCTCCTCCCTTGTGCACCTTCCTAGCTGCACATTTTGGGTCCCTCTTTTACATTTTGTGCTGTGTAGATTTAAGAAACTCCCTTTACAAAACTTTTGGTAAATAACATTAGAGAATTTCTGATTATAAAACAAATGCATATAACTATAGCCTATTAACTCTCCTATGCATACGTATGGGCAGACATGAATTTTTTTTTCCCAAATTGAGATCACACTGATAATTCTTTTTTGTAACCTGCCGTTATCACTTGTCAACATATTGTGAAGTTTGTGCGTGTAGGAGCATCATGGTAGGTTTGCACAGCGCTTAAGAACACAGATTCAAGTGCCAGCAGGCCTGGGTTTCAGGTCCTGGCTCTGCCACTCATCAGCTTTGTGACAGAGCACATTACTCACCTCTCTGGGCCTTGGTTTCTGTGTTGATAGAATGAGGTTAGTACCTCCCCTCCTAGGCTTGCTCTGAAGCTTATGAGGGAGGCCCTCAGAAGAAGGCCTGACCTAGAACAATGCTCGATGAATACCAGATATTAGGATCACTGTTACTTCTAACCTCATGACAGAGTCTGGCCCCCACCTCACGCCCTAGGTCTTGTAGCTGGACCCCGACTCTGACCCTGGGTCCTTATCTGGGTCCCCCAGGCCTATCCTGGGTCTCTTCATGACCCCTGGGCTGGTCGGGGGGCTAGTGCCTGGGGTCAGCTCCCAAGTGGCATTCAGTGGGATTTATGGGAGGTTCTTCCCTGGGTTCTCAGTGACATGAGAAAGCAGAGGGATTAGAAAAGGGGAAAAGGAAAAGGGAGAGGCAGAGAAGTGGCTCTGATCCAGCCTGGCCCTGGAAAGCTGGCCCTGATCCTTTCAAGTCTCCATTACTCGTGGGGTCCTCACCTGGTATCTGAGCCCTGGGTCCCCCTTAGTTGGCATCAGAGCAGGAGACATGGCCCCTGGAGAGAACATTGCTGTAGCTGCTCTCATGTGGCTGGAGGGGTGAACACAAAGTCATAACCCTCCCCCCCCACCCCCACCACCAAGGAGTTGCTAAGACTTGGGGGCACAGCTTGGGGTCCACTCTGTTTGTTGGCCTTGGGGGTGACCCAGTGACTTTCAAGTGTGAGTACAGATGTGGGATGGGGCTCCAGTGGGGCTGGGGGCTCAGCTCTGAGCTCTGGGGTCCACAGGAGATGAACAACTACCGGCGGGCCATGCAGAAGATGGCAGAGGACATCCTGTCGCTACGGAAACAGGTCAGCACCCTGGAGGCAGAGAACCGCTTGCTGAGGAGCCACCTGACCCAGGAGGAGGTAGAAGAGGAGCAGGACAATGCTGACAAGGCCCAGAACCTAGGTGAGGGGGTATAGGCCACCAAGGGCGTCAGGGCCCCGCCTGAGCCCAGGCTCTGGATTGCAGGACAGGATGGTGGGGAGCCTTTCCCAGGTGCGCATGCTACTGGAAACAGGCTGGTGGGAGTTGGCTGGGTCTTCTCCGGGAGGGGAAACAGAGAATCCAGTCCTGTCTCAAGCCCAGGGCTGAGAGACACCTGCTCCCACCCCCCAACTGTGCTGATTTGAGCTGGGAGAAGCTCCTCCTTGAGCCAGCTCCCCACCACCACCACCAGTGTTCATGAAGCAGAAACTGCTGCTGAGTGAGCTGGACATGACGAAACTGAGGGACAAGGTGCAGCGTTTGCAGAATGAGCTGATTCGAGTGAGCTGGGGCTTGGGGGACAGGGAGTGTGGGAGCCTAGAGGAAGGGAGATAGAGTGGGAGCATCTGGAGAAGTGTCTGGGAGCAGAAGGGAGAGGGGCATAGAGGGATGGGAGGCCTGCTCAGTGGACGAGTCAGCAGAGGGGCCTGGGGTAGACTTTTGGGTCAAGGGTAACACCCAGGCACCCCTTCCTCCCCCCTGCCTCCTCCATCCCCCACCATCAGAAGAATGATCGAGAGAAGGAGCTGCTCCTCCTGTACCAGGCTCAGCAACCACAGGCTGTGCTGCTGAAGCGGTACCAGGACAAGCTGCAGAAGATGAAGATGCTGGAGGAGACCGTGCGGCACCAGGAAAAGGTAGGTGCAGAGGGGCCAGACCACCAGGACCTAGCCACAAGTGGGACAGTGCAGAGCCCCCAGGCCAGCCTAACCTCTGTGCTCTCCCTCCAGGTGATCGAGAAGATGGAGCACGTACTGGAGGACAAGCTGCGGGATAAGAACCAGCCCCCGCAGACCAGGCTGCAGGGAAAGCCCAACGTGGGTGAGTCAGTTTCCCTACATGGGTGAGTCTGCTCCCTGCCTTTTGTCCCATCCCTAGAGGCCTTTCCTTCCTGGAGCCTCCCAGTTTCAGGAGCACCTTAAAATTGGGGCAGAGGGGTGCTATTCCCCTCCTCATTCAGGCACTGAGGGCTCCCAGAGGTCCCTGATACTTTGGTTAAATCAATCATTTGTTTGCTCCATTGATGTTAACCATAGCTACCTAGAACTACCAATCAGAGGTGGCTCTGATCAGCAGGAGAGAACCAGGTCTCACCCTATCAGGCCAGCCCAAGCAGAGGATTTCCCTGAGCCCATCTGTGCAGCCTCACCAGGGGCCCCTATGTGCCCAGCCCTGCGCTCAGCCTTCACTTTGTGGGGGTGTTGGTGGCGGGTGTTTCTGAAGGCCTTTAGAAAACAGCAAAAGCTGGGCTCACCTTTCAGGAACAGTGAGATCATCCTGGAGCCAGATGAGAGATGAGAAGGCAATCTAGGGAGGGGAAACAGGCAAGGTAAAGGCCCAGGGAGTGACAGTGCCAAGAGCAGAGAAGGAAGGAAAGATAGAGAAGTGAAGAGCTGAAATAGACCCGGGACAAATGGTGAGGGAGTAGTCAGGGAGAACACTGGGATCAGACTCTAAAGAGCCTAGAATGACTGCCTGAGGAGTGTGGACCTGATCCCACTGGCAGTAGGCAACCATTGAAGGCTTGGGAGCAGAGGAGGGGCAGAATGGAGCAAAATGCTGGGGCAGATCTGGCTAGGGACATGGAGGCAGGAAAGCCCATCTCAGGAACATCTGTGGCCATGTTCACAGCCTTCCCCATGCTCTCAGCCTCTGGCCTTCCCCCTGGTCCTACGGGAGAGAACCTACCTGCTGACCTTTACTCAGTGCTGCTGGCGGAAAACTCAAGGTTGCGGGCAGAGCTGGATAAGAGCCGCCACCACTCGGCCCCCATTATTCTGCAACAGCAGGCTCTGCCGGTAAGAGCCACCAGCACAGGCCTGGCTTGGGCCTGCGTGCACAGGCCACCGGGGGCCCAGCAATCACTCACAGCACAATCCGAGCTGAAGACCAAGACTAGGAGTTAGGCTTCCCAGGGTCTCCAGTGTGCCTCGAGTCTCTTGGAGTGCCAGCTCTCAGCCTTGCTCTTTTCTCCTGGGGCACTCACATGGGTCTGAAAGCTTTACCCTCATCTAGCATCCTGGGAGAAAGCAAGCCCTTAACTGGCCTTTGACCCTTGAACCCTGGCCCTTTTTGCCACCTGGCTGGCCTGCACTTGGAGTCCATATGGGCCTCTCAGAACTCCCTTCTGGAGCATCCCCTGGGATTGGTACAGCCTTGGAGAGCCCCTTTCCCCCATCCCAGGTGGACCCCAGGGAGTTGGGAGCAAGAGGAGGCCTCGCAGAGAGGCTACAGGAGACAGATGGTCCAGCCCAGTCCATGTGCACAGGGACCCTGCCTGCGCAGGTGGGTGCCCCAGGCCCCAGAAATGCCCTGGCCCCACTCCACTTCCAAGGCTGCTACAGGCGTTCCTGCTTTATGCAAACCCCAAGACAGGACACATGGAATTACAGAAGAGGGGTGAGCAGGGCCTCAGGAGCTCTTCTCTTCACCCCAGGACTCCCAGGAGGTGAGTTCTGTTTGAAAGCACACCTGATGCATGGACATCCAGGTAAAGTGTGGGGCATGGGGAGACCCTTGCTTCACAAACAGATTCTTCACTTTACAAGAAGACTCCGAGTTCAAGATTCTTTTCTGTGCACTTATGAGTGTTCCCTAGTACATTTTACATTTAAAAATTGATGTGCAAAAACTTCATATACCCCAAATCTGTGGGGAGGACAGCTGTGAAGAAAGCACACGCCGTGCCAGGGGTGAACTCCTTCGGGAAGAGGGTTCCGCCCTGGGTCTGAAGCTCTGTATCAAGGAGCTAAGTCTGGAACTCAGACCGGGCTGGTTTCTGCTCAGCATCTCGTGGCCTCCTGAGCTCACACAGCCGCAGCCCCCAGCTGGGCCCATGTGTGAGTTTCTGCTCTGCCCACAGGATCTCCTTGCAAGCACTTCAGACAAGTTTAACCTCCTGGCCAAGCTGGAACGAGCTCAGAGCCGGATCCTGTCCCTGGAGAGCCAGGTAGGTGAGATGAAGGAATAATCAGGCTGGACAGGCTCACCATGCAACCCATGACCAGGGTCAGAGCTCAGAGTGTGGCCAGGGTCAGGCTCAGTGTGTGAGCAGGGTCGGGGCTAAGTGTGTGAGCAGGGTCGAGACTCAGTGTGTGAGCAGGGTCAGGGCTCAGTGTGTGAGCAGGGTCGGGGCTCTGTGTGTGAGCAGAATCATGGCTCAGTGTGTGAGCAGGATTGGGACTCAGTGTGTGGGCAGGGTCATGGCTCACTGTGTGAGCAGGCTCAGGGCTCAGAGTGTGAGCAGCGTCGGGGCTCAGTGTGTGAGCAGGGTCATGGCTCAGTGTATGAGCAGGCTCGGGGCTCTGTGTGAGCAGGGTCATGGCTCAGTGTGTGAGCAGGTTGGGGCTCAGTGTGTGAGCAGGGTCGGGGCTCAGTGTGTGAGCAGGGTCATGGCTCAGTGTGTGAGCAGCGTTGGGGCTCAGTGTGTGAGCAGGGTCACGGCTCAGTATGGGAGCAGGGTCGGGGTTCAGCGTGGACTCAGGGTCGGGGCTCAGTATGTTGTTGGAACTCAGAGAAAGTCCGTCTGTGTCCTCATCAGACTGTCACTTGTCTCTTCACCACCCACCCCTGCCACCCCTCAGGTCTCTTGGGGAGGCAGCAAGCCCACATTGCCCAGGGTTTTCCTTTCTGCCCCAAGAGTAGGCTCAGGCTCTGGTCATCCCGGCTTTCAGGGATGGGCCCTGCTGCCCTGCCATTCCCCCTCTGTCCCTTCCTGTGTCTGCAGTTAGAGGACTCAGCTCGACGCTGGGGACGAGAGAAGCAGGACTTGGCCACACGGCTGCAGGAGCAAGAGTATGGCTTGGGACACCCCTCAAACCCCAGCATCACAGGCCTTCCCGTAAGTGATCCCTTTGTAGGGCTGACAGCCGCCCCACCCCCAAGTCCCTGGGCCTTGAGAAAAACTGTCCAGGGAGGCCAGCTCCTCTACTGAAGTCAGGAGTCCTGGGCTCAGCTTCCATTCTGTTTCCAACAGAAGCCTTTGTCCTGCCTCAATTCCCCACCTGTCTAAGGAGAATAGAAAACCCTGCCAAGATCACCTCTTCCCCATGGGTAGGCCTGAGAATCAAGGAGGAGAAGCTGGGGATGAAGGGTTGTCCACACGGGCATTTCTGGAACACTCTGGCACTGGTTGTACTTTAGGATTGGATTTGCTCATGGGCAGAGTAGCTGCGGCCCCCACCCAACTCCTCAGTGCCTAAAATTCTCCCGTGAGCACACTCTTCTTGGGCAACCGCGATGCTGCAGACCTGCCGGGGATAGGAGCATGTTGCCAGAGAGAAACATTGCCAGCTTCCCAGAAACAAACAGGCCTGTTCACAACTGCCCTTCAGCTCAGCCCCAAGCCACCCAGCCCCTCAAAGCAAAAACCCTGATTGCTCTTGCTCTTGAGCCATCAGTCCTCTGCTCCTCTCCAGGCTCCTGAGAAGGATCGGGGACTGACAGGGAACACAGGGCTGCCTTTGCAAACTCACCTGCTGAGCCCTGGGGACTCTTAGAGAAGCTGGGTATGACCTGCTGTGGTTAAATGGGTTTGGAAATCTTTGAGAAGTTGCCCCCTGGGGTTTGGATCCTCTGAGGCATGGCTTGCCAGGCAAGATGCACTTCAATGGGTCACCCCTGGGGGCAGGGACGTACTCACCTCACCTTGCTTTGGACACCACAGAACCCCTCGACCCACTCTAAGGACAACAGGCGACCCTCAAAGCTGGACCCCTTGATGCCCAGCTCAGAGACCAAGCTCAACACGCCCTCGAACTCCCGGAAGACCTGAGTACTACAACAGGCCTCTCTCTGTGTGTTGGAGTCTCATCCCCACCCTCTAAGATGACTTTATTAAATGCTGTAGGCCAGTGAGCACTCGCCTTTTTCCTGGAGAAGGGCAGCCTGGGGGGCCCAGCTTCTCCTTCCAGACCCTACTCTAGGCCTGGGCCCTCTGTTGCAGCCCTATAGCCTCCTGCCTGGAGGAGCTATCATCTTTGGAGAGCCAAAGGCCATAGTGGGCCCAGGAAGGAGGGGAGAAGAGGCCTCCCAAAGCAGAAGCCAGGGAGACAAGCCCCTTCCGGATCTCTGGAAAAAATGAGACCACCCAAGGCCAACTCTGGTGGGAGCCTGAGAGGCTTTCCACTTGCCCCCAAATCTATCACATCTGAAATCCATTCTTTCAAATTTGGTTTATCTGTTTCTTGAGAAGGGGAAGACTTGAAGCCTGCCTGTGGCAATCAGTTGCATATTAGTGTGAAGTGCCCCGTTAACCAGGGCTAGGCTGAGCTGGCAGTGTTGTGTCCAAATGTAGCCAGGGACAGGAAAGCAGATGGGGCCAGGAGAAGGACCCTCCACTGAGAGTCAGGTTGCCTGGGTTCTAGCTATAGGCATGCTGTGTGACCTTGAGTGACTCAAATAACTTCTCTGGGCTTCAGTTTCCCCATCTGTCCCATGCAGAGCTTGACTTCTTTGATGGTAAGGCCCTTTCCAGCTCTAAAATTTCTGAGTCAAAGATGACTCAGGCCTGAAGAAGAGAAGGGAAGCAGGAAGGAGAGAGAAAGATGACAAGGAAGAGGATTGTGTGATAGGGAAAAGCAGAAAGGCTCCAAGAGTGGACTCAGAACCTGCTGATCCTGGTTGAAGAGGCCAAGCTGGCTGGGTGGGCCTAGATCCCTGTCTGCCTGCAGGACGTGGACTTGGGTAGCCGAGGACCAGGAAGGACCAGGCACCTGATTGAGACAGGAGTTATGGGGCTCAGAGGGGATTAAGGGGGCTTAAATTGGGATGGGTGTGAGGTAGCCAAATAACACACCAGAGACTCTGCCGCAGTCTCCCTGCCTCCTGCCCAGAGCCTGGACAAGGGGGTATCTCCCCTGGGGCAGGAAGCTGAGGACTGGGGAATCCCAGAGAGAAGGGTCCGGCAGGGTGGAGGAAGCATGCTGGCCTCTCGTCCCTGGGTCAGCCACCTCATACCAGCCCCTTACCCACAGGCCTCCGCCCTGGCGGTGCCCAAGACTCTGGCTGGACCTTGGCAGGAAGTCCTCCTGACCCCACAGGGAACTCCCTGCATGAGCCTCACCCCTGATAGGTGGGCCTGCCCAAAAGCCAAGACTGGCCCACCCCTCGCAGGCCGCCCTGTTCTCTCAGCAGAACCCGCCAGGTCCTCTGTCCCTCCACCTGCTGCCTGCTGCACGGTGGCAGTGGCCCCCCTGCTCTGCCTCACCCCCAGCCCCAGCAGCGGGGAGGTCCAGGCTACTGGCTCCGAAGCTGCTGTCGGGCGTGGGGGTCCCAGCAGAAATGGCTTCAATACGACTGCCTCGGGTCCCCCGTGCATGCTCAGATCCCTTGTTGACGCGGCTCAGGGAGCATCTCCACAGGGGCAGTGGAGACCATAGAGGTCAGATGGAAATGAAGATGCTTCACAAAGTTCAGCCGTTTATTGCCGTCATGGGGTGAGCAAAGAGGGGGAAGGGGGGAACGCCTCAGCTGAGTGGGGCAGTTGACCACTGAGGGCCAACTCCACCCGTCAGAGCGGGTCAGAAAGGAGCAGGGAAGAGGGACTGAGGACTGAGGTCACGGACACCTCCACAGGCCCCACCCTCCGGGCCTTCCCACACCACCTCTCTGATCACGCGTGGGGTGGGGCCCGGGTGATGGGCCAGAAGGTGAAGGAGATGGGCTTTTCAGGTATCAGGATGAGGCCGAATGTGCTGTCCACGTCATTGAGATGTTGGATTTCAACTCTGAAGTTCTCCAGAATCTGAGAAAGGGGGATGTGGGCTTAGGGGAGAGGCAGGGAGGGTCTGTGCCCCCTGGGCCAGGCTCCCTCAGCTGGAGGCCAGGCCTGTGATCTGAGGAGCTCCCAGAGGTCCCGCCAGCTCCTGTGTAGCCTGCACGGTGCCTGAAAACATACCTGAGTGCTTGGTCCCCTTGCTTCAGGCTTTCACTTTAGTGTCTACAGAAACTTATCCCGCCGCACCCCATCCCATCACCACTGTTGGGGAGCAGACGGCCGGGGGCACCAATGGGTGGTGAGCAGATTAGCCCCAAAGAGGAGGCAGCAGAGAATTGTGGGGGAGGGGGAGGGCAAGTACCAGGAGACAGATGTCCCCAGGCCTGCCCTCCCTGGGCTCTGGACAGAGATGGGCGTAGGAGAGTCGGTGCCTTCATTAGGGCCAGGGCCAGCCCAGGTGCCCAGATGTCCCTAGGCTAGACTCACATGGATGAGGAAGAGGGTCATCTCCAGTTCGGCAATCCGCCGGCCCAAACACTGCCGCACACCCCAGCCAAAGCCCAGGTTCCGGAAGTGGGTGAGGTCCTTGTTTTTATCCAGCCATCGGGTCGGGTCAAAACGGCGCGGATTGGAGAAGAAGGTGGGGTCTTGGCCCATGGCATAGATGGACACCTGCACCAGTGTCTGTGGACAAGGTAAGCAGAGGCCTGAGTAGGCCTCACCTCCTCACAGCCCAGAGCATAACCCAACTTCCCCACTCCCACTCCCCAGCCTGGCTGCCTAGCTATCCAGCACAGGCCATGGCCTACCCCTTCCTGAGCCTCACCCATCAACTGGGCATGACTGAGGCCGGGGATGGCCCAAGGAACTCTCCTGCTCTTTCCTCAGCCCCAGAGGGCCCCAAAAGACCCAGGAAGCCCATGGGGTCTCCCTCCTTTCACTGGGCTCCAGCCACATTCCAGAGACCATCACCTACTGTGCCCACCACCCCTGTCCTTCATTCACACTTGGACCGCTGCTGCCGAAGACCCAACCAGTCAGCTCCAGGGAGAAAGGCAGGACAGAAAGGTACCCCACTGCCACCACTCCATGCAGTTGCAGTCTGCCCCCAGCCGCCTCTGTCTGCCTGACAGCCGACGGCCCCCCTGCTGTACCCACCTTGGCAGGAATCATGTAATCTCGAATAACCAAGTCGTTTTGGGGGTATCTCTGCACAGTCACGGCGATGGGGTGGAGTCTGCCAGAGGAAGGCATTCAGAAGCTGATGCCCTGAGGCCTAGACAAGGCCCCCACACCCAGCATGGCCTCTCAGCCCCAGCCGCAACGCCCTGCGGGAATCTGGAGGCAGAACCTGCCTTCTATTTCCTCCCCCCTATTCCCAGCTGCCTCCTCCAGACTTCTCACTTCCTGCTACCAGTCTCCTCCATCAGCCCACCCTTGGAACCCTGTCCCCAGCCACCACCCTGGCCCTGCCCAGGGATCTTGGGGGTGGGGTGGGGCAGGCGTGGCTGGGCAGTGGCTTGCCTCAGGGTCTCCTTGATGCTGGCTTTGAGCAGTGGGACCATCTGCACCATCATGCTCGTGTCTCCCTGGGCCTGACGCCGGGCAGCCAGGACTTCCTCCCGCAGCATCTCCTGTACCCTTAGGTTGCGTGCTATCTCGTACAGGTGCCACTGCAGCGTCATGGACGTCTGGCAGGCAGTGTGGGAGTGCAGAAGACCAGGAGGGCCTGTCACTCCTGGGGTACCTAGACCCATGCTAAATTTTCATTTCCAAGAACCTCTCCCCACCCTCATCCCAGTAGCCAGAGACTACCATCCACGAAAACAAAACACAATTCAAAAGGCGACTGTCCAAGAAGCCTTTCTCGCTGCCCAGCCAGGAAGTTTTGGGGCAGCACTTGTCCCTCATGTCACCAGAGCCCACCCATCTCCCCAGCCAGTAGAGGGTCACCTACACAGCCAAAGCCGCCTTCCAAAGGACTCCAGAGGCTTTTAGAGGCCAGATGGTACTTCCGTAACGTTTGCGTTCCTGAATGTCTGCCATTCCTTTTGAGCAACCAGCCCTCTCCCCCGTAGAACTTCCCTAAACCTTAGCATGAGCCCATCGCAGCATAGCATAAGGTGAGGCACAAAGATGCTGAAGCCAGAACAGCCAGACCTGTTTTCCATCAGTGTTGCAATTAGCATGTGGCATACACTGAGACTAACCAG
This sequence comes from Equus quagga, assembly GCF_021613505.1. Lineage (NCBI taxonomy): Eukaryota > Metazoa > Chordata > Mammalia > Perissodactyla > Equidae > Equus > Equus quagga. The sequence continues at coordinate 2,641,564 of NW_025796915.1, read as the reverse complement.
GTAATCTTGGTATCAGCCAGAAGGCGTGACCCTTAGCCCGGGACAGAGGTGTGAGTGACCCCCATCGAGCTTCACAGTCCCCGATTCCTCAGTGTTGGGGCCCCAGCTAGAGCAGCCCTCCCTTTGAGGGCTGGGACACAGGTTGCTGACACATCTCACCAAGGATCACATTTGCGTCCAAGACGCTTGGATGCTCTCCTTCTTCCTCCCAGCAGAAGCAATCACGAGAAAATGCCATCCAGTCACTTCCCAGCTTGAAATCCTTGCCTGGCTCACCAGAGCCCCCAGGTCAAGTCCAGAGGCTCTGGCCTGACCCACAGACCCCCCAACACTTGCCTCCTGCTCCCAGCCCCACCACCACCTCTCTCCAACATGCACCTAACGCTCTAGCTACACTGAGCTACACACAGCTCCTGAAGCCCAGAAATCTGCTTACGCTGTCTCTTCTTCCTAGAGTTCCCTTCCCCTGCCTACTACTCCTTCTGCAAGGCTGGGATCAAATATGTGTATTTGTCTCACTACCTCCAAGGCCTGACAGAGTGGGTGTTCAGGAGATATTTGTTTAATAAGATAGTCCACTAAGTTACTAGCTGTGTGACCTTGACCAAGTTACTTAACCTCACTGTGCCCCAGTTTCCTCATCTGAAAAAGGGGGGCAATAGTAACATACCTCATAGTGTTGTTTGTGAATACTAAATGAGTTAACACATGTGAAAAACTTAGGACCTTGCCTGCCATATAGTACATTATTAACAAATGTTACCTAATAATAATAGCTGCTTTGGTACAGGTGAGCATTTTTGGAGAGCTCTTCTACATAACTGACAATGAACTATGTTTAAAATTGCTCACAGGCTCCATGTGCAGCATGTCACAGGGACCAGAGCTCCTCCATTAGCACACAATGTAAATATGACACCTGGGAAAGAAAGGTATTGAGCCGGGGGCTGCCACACGCTTCTCCCTAGTCCTGAAATGTTCCTTCTCCTGTCTCCTCCTGGCAACAGCCTTCAAGACACAAGCTGAATGTCAGCTCCTCTGTGGAGGGCTCTCTGTGCCCTGCAAGGGCACACTAGTCCCTCCCCTCTGCTCAGCACTGTCAGTGCCTGGTCCGTGCCTGGTCGTCCAGCCCTGTAGCACGGCATGGTGGGTCATCTGGCACATGTTGCCCCCCGGTCATGGCTGAATTGTGCCCCACCCCCTAAATTCATATTCTGAAGTCCTAACCCCTAGTAACTCACAATGTGACTGTGTTTGGAGAGAGGGCCTTTAAAGAGGTGATGAAGGTAAAATGAGGTCATAGGAGTGGGCTCTAATCCCACAGGGCTGGTGTCCTTATCTGAAGAGGAGCTTAGCACACAGACACACACAGAGGGAAGACCATGTGAAGACAGAGGGAGAAGACGGCCGTCCACAAGCCAAGGAGAGGGGCCTCAGAAGAAACCAACCTTACTGACACTTTGATCTCGGACTTCTAGCTCCAGAACTGTGAGAAAATAAATTTCTGTTGTTTAAGGCCCCCAGTGTGTGGTGCTTCATTACGCAGCCCCAGCAAAGTCACACAGTCTTTCTGTCTGAGCCATTTTGGGCATTGAGGTCTGTTGTACTCATCCTTATAGTCTCAGTGCCTTCATAACTAATAATCAATAAACACTAAATAACTAACCCTCACTATCACAGTAGCATGGGGAAGTGTAAGATATTGGAAAAAGGAATGGTACACAGGACAGAGAAGTTTTGACGTTCAGGAAGAGAAGCTTCTGAGGTATCACACTGGCTGTGGAAAGGGCATGAGGGAGACACCACAGAAGATGGCTTCTGGCATCAGGGGCACCGTGGGGGGCTGAGGTCTGGAGCCAGAGGATGGAAGACAGAATGAAAGCCCCTGGAGGGCAGAGCCCAGGGCAAATTCCACTGGCTCCCAGCTTTGCTGAGGTCCTGCCCGCCTTCCTGAATCAAGTGAGCTGTGTCCCCCACCCCTGACTGGAGGGTATCCCCCTTAAAGACCCCATGCAGAACCTGGGCTCGCCACCCGCGCCTAGTCGCTCCTTTCTCACAGGCAAAGCAAAAATGGCGGGTCAGCCTCAAGGCATGCTCCCTGGGTGACCTGACTTGACCTCACCTTTCGTGGAGATTAGTTTCTAAGAAATGGAGGCAGGAGAGGGAGCTCTACCCCACATGGGCAGGTTTTCGAACAGCGAGGCAGGCTGGTGCGGAAGGGGCACAGGAGCACAGGTAGGGACAGGCTTTCCCCCTCAGCCACCTCACCGTGTCCACGCCCCCCGCCAGCATCTCGGTAACGTTGGCCTGGACGTCCTTAAAGGGCAGCTTGTTGCTTGCTAGGAGGCGGTAGAAGATGCCTGGATAACTGTCGAAGTGTCTTTTCTGTTTCAGGTCCTGGTAGAATTTCTCGGTGTATTGTTCAGCTGTGGGGCAGGAGGAAGGGGAAAGAGTGAGGGCTCTGCAGGTGGGAGGGAAGGAGCGTGACCCTTGGTGAGAGGTTGTACCAAGGGTGTGGGGATTCAGGACCCCTCGGCTTTCTAGGCTGCCACTTTACTGAGCACATACTCTGCTAAGTGCTTCTTATCTTCCGTTTAGTTCTTGACCACAGCTGTATGGGATAAGTGATATCCTCCCGATCTTACAGCTTAGGAGACAGAAGCCCGGAGAGGGTAGAGACTTGCACAAGGTCATGTGGGTGTCAGGGGCAGAGTCTGGATTTGGCTCCAGGTCTGACATAGCCACCACACTCCCATCAGTCCTCCTCACGCTGCCTTACCAATCTCTCTCACCAAAGTCCTACTCTGTCACCAGGCACAGCCATGTCTGAAACACTGGTCCTTAACCCTCTGGGGATCAGGGGCTCCTTGGAAGAATATGATGGAATTTGATCCTCTTTCTCCAGAAAAATCTAATCATTCCCAATAGCTGGCCTTCAGCCCACCATTTCCAGGGGTTCCAGGGCCTTCCTCACACCCATCCCTTCCCACCATGGGCTGCGTTTCCTACATGGCAAGTCAGTGCTCACTGACATAACTTGGGACAAAGAGGCAGGCTGAGGCCTGGGGCTTCCAGCTGTCTCTCTCTCTCTACCCTCAGCCCCCCGCAGGGCTGGTGTTCCACCCTCTGAGGTACACAGTGCTCTCCTGGCCCCCAGACTTGGCTGCCCAGGGTACAGCCCTCACCTTTACTAAAAACTGTGTCCCATGCGGCCACATGGTCTCTCCAGGTCTTGGTCCTGAACAGACGGAACAGGTCTGGGGGGAGGCTGAGCATGGGGACGCTGGTGTGGAACATCTTGTAGACGGCATCAATGAAGCGCTGGGCCTCAGGGTCCACTATCTCGTCCAGCATCCCCAGGCGCTCCCCAAATATGACGTTGGTGATGGCTGCATGGGGAGGCAGAGGCTGAGGAGCCCCTCCCAACCCAGCCCTCTGAGAGCCACAGCTCCCAGCCCCGCCCTACACCCGTAGGATCTGTGCCCAACCTCATTTCTTCAGTAAAGAAACTGAGGCCTGAGTCCCAAGGGGCTGAAACTGCTGGGCTGAGGAGAACTGCCCTCTGGCAACCACTCAGGTCCTGCAGAGGAGCATGTGGAAGACCCTGAAAAGGGATCCCTTGGGTGGGAAGCATAGCCTCCAGCAGAGCTGGGAGAGGACACAGGCTGCCTCCCCTTCCACCAGCATCCCAAGCAGCCTCTGGGCTTTCCTCAGGGGAAGAGAGAGTTCTCATCTATCATTGACCAAACGGGCTAAATACTTCCTGTTACAGGTCAGATGGGAGACTGGCAGACTAAATCCCCAGTAAATGACCATCTTGGACCCACTGTGGCTGGACATAAAAAGTCACAACACCTCCAAGTTTTTCCCACATACTGGGTCAGAAATTTGAATGATGATTTCATACAACTCTGGGCATCCTAAATCTCCTGCACTGAACACATGATCCCCATCAAGCCACAGGGCCTTTGCATGTGCTGTCCCCTCCGGCTATACCACCCCACCTCCTTACCCCATCGGGATAACTCCAGACATCCTCAAATACCCAATTCAAATTAACCACCCAAACTACCCCTCCGCTCCCCGACCTCAGAGGGCTATGTCCCAGGAAAGGGAGATGTGTGGAATGAAGGGCTGAGCCAAGCTCTGGGTTTTGGAGATTAGTGACAATGGGGACCTACGTTTTGGAGACCCTTGCCCCCACAGCATGAATGCCAGATGAGAGTGTGCAGCTCCTCCCAGGTAGCTGATGGTGGAGAATGTTTCCAGCAGCTCATGCCACAAGCCAATCCTGATAGTTCTTCAGGGTCCATGTTAGGTCTCATTGTGGGACTCTGAGTTCTCCCACCCCTAGGACCTTGGCCAAGTAGGTGCAAGCCCCTTACACTCGAAGGCGAAGCGAAACAGGTCTTCAATGATGGGACCTGAGAACTTTCCGGAGCCCTGCTGCTCCATGCGCCTGTGCAGGAGGCTGACGAAGTCCTGCGACACCGGGTCCAGCAGGGGAATGAAGTTCTTTATGGACTCTAGAGCCATCACCTCCGGGTTCAGAGCTAGCCGGTCTTTCTTCCAGGCGTCTGAGCTCCTGAGAAAACATGGGCCCTCGGGCCCTCATGGTCACAAACCCCAGGCCTGGCAAACACAGGGCTGCCTCGGCCCTCCCAGGAGGCAGAGCCGCAGCTCAGAGTCTAGCACCCACGTCCACTCCTGCCCCCACCTGCTCCCAACACCCTCTGCCTCTCACCTCCTCCCAGCTTCTGCCTGGCCCGGGGGAGGAGACAGGGAGAAAGAAGGTGAAGGAGAGCAAAACCCCGCGAAACTCCCACCTCCCTCCACTCCCTGTGCTGCTGCCGCGAGCCGAGAACTCATATCCTCAGAGTCTGAAGTGACATTCAAGCCTCTGGTCTTTCCCTGGGCTGCAGACATGCCTTCCCCACCTTGTCCCCTTCCTCCTGGCTGATGCTCTCCTCCTGCCATTCAAGGCCCCTCTCTGTCACCTTCTCTGAGCCCTGCACAGACACAGTTGACCAGTCTCTCCCCCTGTGCACTTTGCTCACTTTGGTGGGGGAGCTCAAGTACTCAGAATTGGGTTAACAACAAACCTCAGCTTGCGGCCCATTATTGAAAATAGATCCATGCAAAGCCCTCTTTGTAGTTTTGGGGCTTTGTTTGTTTATAAGAATGTTGTTAGAAACTCACCACCCAACGAGAAAACTAGGAACTTGACAGGAGCTTGCTGTGCCCACCTGCTCCGCGCCCCACAGCCTGCCTCCCCAGCGAGGGGACTGCCAACCTGATCCCCTTGCTTACTTTTGTATATAGCTGTATCTGATCTACATACATTTCTAAAACATACTTTTAGAAAATATACTTGTTTTCAACTTCTTATAAAAGTTGTCATGATTTGCTTTTTCCACTCAGTTTTATATTTCTAAGTCTCATCTGTAGAGCTGTGGGTCACTGAGTCCGATCATTTTGACTGGTGTGTGCCACCGCTCACTCATTTGCGCTCCTGTTGGGCATTTAGGTGGTTTCCTGGTTTTTGCTATTGTGAAAAGCTCTGCTGCAAACATGCCAGTACAGGGCCCCTGGGGCAATGGATAGTCTTGGGAGTTTATCCCAGAGGGCAGAACTGCTGTGTCATATGTGTGAATATTCAGCTGCAGGAGGTGATACTCAATCATCTTCCAAAGTGGTGGCACCAGTTTTCCCTCCCACCAGCAATCTACGAGAGTTCTAGTTGCTCCATATCCTCACCAGCACTTGATAGTGTCACATTGTAAATTTTTGATGAGTAATTTGGTAGAAAACGGTACCCATTACACTTAAATACACTGATTCGTCCATGTTTCTCACTGCCTCTTTACACTGTGAGGGGCCCTGGCCTAATTGTCACTGTACTCCCTCAGCCTAGCACAAGGACTGGCACATGGCAGGTCCCCAGTTAGGTCAGACTCCGTTGATGAAGCAGTCAATGAGAACTTTGCAGGGTCTTTACTTCCTCACTAATGTTTTCAGCCTGGCCATTTCCCTGAGGTTGGCAGGGCAGTTCACCATCGCTGTCATCTGTTTTACGGAGGCAGGAGGATGATGGGGGTTTGCCCATAGGCCCCAGCTAGAACGGGCAAGGTAAGCACGGTCCCAGCCCCTCACTGGGACCAGAGCCCCAGCCTCTGCCTGCCACAGCTGCCCACTGTCTCCCTCCAGCCCTTGGGAGATGGCCCAGGACTCACTTAAACAGGACCCCAACAGGTTTCTGAAAATACTGGTGATAGGCGGTCCAGGGTGGGATGAGAAATCGTTCCGGATAGGGACCCTCGAACTTAAAGAGAAGAGCCACATCTTCAGGGTCCACGATATAAACTGACTCCACGTTGCCAAGCTTCTCCCTGGAAGGGCAGAGGAGAGGGGCTATGACGTAAGGACTCGAGGAGAGCCATGCAGACCCTGGACAGTCAGGATCCAGGGCTCAGCTCAACTGTAAGCGCCTCATGGCCGAGAGCACAGAGCAGACGGGCTGGGAGTGGATCCCCACTCCACAACCTCCTTGCTGTGTGACCCGAGGCAAAGCTGTCCCCCCTGCTGAGTCTGTTTCCTCTTTTATAAAATGGAGATAAATACAGTGCTGAAGGATAAGATGATATGAAGTCTATGGACAGGACTCCTGTTAGGCATTCTATGACTAACACCTTTATGCTCTTCTTATCATCACAGTGGTTGCTGCCCTACCACAGCACGCCCCCCAGAAGCAGGGCCACCCCACCAGGGCCTTCCATGGACCGTCAGGTCCTCCGTCTGTCCCACGCTCGTTCTTCCTGTACGTCCACACCCTCAGCACCCTCCGCGCTCTCGCCCACCCCAGAGCTCAGACACGTGGCCTCTTCACATCACCACTGGAGCGGCCCTGTGCTGGAGCGACTCCATGTACATTGCTAGGCGGACCATACACTAAGCCAGTCAATCACTTCTAGGCTCTAGGATTGAAATTCTGGGAGTGGCCACCCTGGCCCTCAAGGGTCAGGCATTGACAAAGCACATTTTCTCTGTTAAAATAAAACCATGGTCAAACAGACCCTAAGGATAGATCTGCCTCACAAACACTCTGCAGGTCATCTCTGTAAACAACAGCCAGTAGGAAACAACAGAAAATTCCACTGCTCCCTTGCATCGCCTTTTGCATAAGAAAGTTAATCCAAGACACACTTTGAGGTAAAATATCATAACATACAGGTACAAGCTAAGTTCTCTCTCCCTCCCTCCCTCCCTCCGTTCCTCCCCTTATTCCTTCCTCTCAGAAGAGGAGGGGGAGGAGAGGAATGGGGAAGAGGAGGAGGGGGGAGGGGAGGTTGGGGGTGGGGAGAGATCTTGCTTTAACTGCTGGCCCATAAGCCTGGGTCTACCTTCCCTCATGAGTTTCCTGGGCCTCCGTCCCCCACCTCCCAGAAAACCCTCTCAGTGTTTTTCCAGCCACCACGTGTCCTCACACCGCTAACTCCATATCCTTACCCCAGCCCAGCAAAGTCCTTGAACTGCTATTATTATTATCAATTTTCCTTCTGGGAATCTAGCCCAAGGCAATGATCCAACATCAGACAGTGATGCCCGATGGATAAGGATGCGTATCACAGCATCGTGTCTATAGCAAAATGACCCAGAGTGAGCTAAATGTCCACTTTAAAGGCCTGGCTAAAAAAATATTGCTATCTGTACTATGGACTACTATGCTGCCTTTTTAAATTGTATTAAAGAGAGAAAAGAGGAACAAAGTCCTTGATATATTGTTGTGGGACAACACCTAACAGCATATATAACATATTTGCCTTCTTTTTCTTTTTCCCCCCTGCTTTTTCTCCCCCAATCCCCCCAGTACATAGTTGTATATTTTCAGTTGTGGGTCCTCCTAGCTGTGGCATGTGGCATGTCACCTCAATGTGGCCTGATGAGCAGTGCCGTGTCCGCGCCCAGGATCCAAACCAGTGAAACCCTGGGCCACCAAAGGCGGAGCGCGCGAACTTAACCACTTGGCCACAGGGCCACCCCCCTCTATTTGCATTCTTAACAGCACATAAATATTATCAAAATTGAGATTGCATCTGATTTCAATTTTTCATTTGTGCTTGTCTATATTTTCTAAATTGTTCTATAAAGAACAGGAACAGCCTTTGTATTACTAAAAAACCCCATGAAAGTTATATTTTAAATTCCTCACTTTTAATCAGAAGTTTATCATTTCCAGGCTATAAGTTAGAATATAATGGTGACACAGCAACTGGAAGTCAGACATATGGGGTTTCAACCCTGACTTTGCCCTGATGAGCTGTGTGAACTTGGCAAGACCCTTCTCCTTCCTGGGCCTCAGTTTCCCTGTCTGTACTGTGGGGATGATAATATCAACTTCAAGGCTCAGATAATAGTGTCTCAGAAAACAGAAAGGGGCTTGACAAAATAAGGAGTTCCTACTGGGGGGACAGGAAGCAGGGAAGGAGGAGGAGGGGAGGAAGCAGGGAATAAAGAGAGCTTTCTGGGCTGGCCCTGTGGCATAGTGGTTAAGTTCACGTGCTCAGCTTCAGAGGCCCAGGATTCATGGTTCGGATCCTGGGCGCAGACCTATGCACGGCTCATCAAGCCATACTGTGGCAATGTCCCACATAGAAGAACTAGAATGACCTGCAACTAGGACATTCAACTATGTACTGGACTTTGGGGAGAAAAAAAAAAAAAGAGGAAGATTGGCAACAGATGTTAGCTCAGAGCCAATCCTCAAAAAAACAAAAAGTTGTTTGTTTTTTTTTTAAAGAGAGTTTTCTGTGAAATGAGGTTGGAGATAGAGGCACTGACAGGCCTAGCAGAGATAGAGACACAGACAGAGACGGGGGTGTAGGGAGGTGGTGGGCAGGAGGGGGTGGAGGATTGGGACAGGATAGGGGACTCAGAGCAGCCACCTCCCAAGCCTGGCACTCAGCCTGGGGGTTCTCCTTGTCTCCACCCAGCTGTAAAAAAGGCACTTTAGACTTCAAAGGGGCTGTGGGAGAGGGAGGAAGTGACTCCGAGGAGTGAGCAGCTGGACCCTACACAAACAAGCCTGCCCTCCCACCACCACCCCACCCGTCAAGCCAGCCAACATGTCACATGATGCCCTTTGCCCCTCCTGATCCTTCACTTAAAGTAAAAGGCACTGTCCCTCCTGGTGTCCACTCCTTGCCCCCAGTCACTACCTCCACCATCTCCCATCCCCCTCAACTGTGCTCTCAGAAAAGAACCCAGGTGTGGCTTGAAGCCCACCCACCTTAGAACCTGCTAAACCAGAACAAGCAGGGCAGAGGGGGAAGGCCAGCACCCCAGCAGGACAGGGATCCAGGTGGGGGACCAGGGCAAGAATCCTAACCCCTCTGAGCTTCAGGCTCCTCTACCAATGGGGCTGATGAACTTACCTTCCGAGGTGTCCTGAGGATGATGGACGTAGGAAGGCAGTTAACAGGGCTTGTTCTCCTACCACCCCCCTATACAGTTTCAAAGGGTGTAGGACCTGGGGAGGGGTGAGGGCTCAGCGCTAAGAACTGAACCGAACCCCCATTCTGGAAGCCTTATCCCTCCTCCTGCCACATCCCAGGCATGGAGAAATGAAATCATGGTGAACAAGGGCCTGGAACGGGAGAGCAGGCCATTTGGGGAGGGGAACGCTGTAGGGCTGCCTAGACCCCCTGCCCCCTCTCCTGCCAGCCCCACCCTCTGCCAGGCTTACCTGTAAATGGGGCCATACTTCTGGAAATTCTGGAAGTGGTGATAGTGTAATTTCTTTGGGCCCTTCTCCCTCCAGAAATGGTAGAGGTTTAGCCAGCCATTGTCACCAGGGGAGGGGATCTCCTTGAAGGGGCGAGGGCTGTGACTGGACATGCCGGCTCCCTCTCCAGTGGGCACCCTGGGGTGCCCCGGGCCCTCCCGAGGAGCACTCAGGAGGGGCTGGCAGCCTTTGACCAAGACTGAGCGCAGAGGAAGCCCCCTGACCAGCATGCTGTCCCCACAACTGCCACTGTCCCTGTTCCCACTGCAGCAAGGGTGACTCTGGCTCTGGGCCCCTCGGCCCCAGCTTATAACCGCCCGCTCAAGGCTAAGCAGGAAGCTGACAAGGCAATCAGCCTCCCTCCTCCTCCTGCTGGCTGCGGTCCACCCACAGCCCCTCCCAGACACAGGGAACCAAGATTCAGTCTGGAATTTCTGCAGCCAGAGAGATTCCCCAAAGCCCAGGAGAGCCCTCTCTCTCCGTCCTGAGTGCCAGCCCCAGCAGGCCCCTGAGAGGGTACAAAAACGGTGCAAGTTTGCGCCTTCGCCTCTGCTGGGACCAACTGTTGACCCCTGCAGTGGGACCTAGCTGCTACAGACATGTGTGAGGATGTGCGGCCAGCCTGGGGTCGGGGGTAACGAGGGGCCCAGAAGGAGGTCGGAGCCATATTGCCGCTTTGGGGCAGCATACATCTTAGTTGCAGCCCTGCTATTTATCTTATACATATACGATTATAAACTGTTTTTGTATAGTTCTCTGATTTTTAAAGTTCTACTTTTTCTGCTTGCAAAAAAAATACCCTATATTTTCTGAAAATGTTGCAATTGGCAGGTGGCTATTATTATTTTTAAAGATACTACTATTTGTAAAAAATAAACTACAGTTTTAGTTTATTTGCTCACTGTAGAGCACTAAGAAAAGGACAAACAAGACAAATTACAATCTACTGAGTCTTTATTTTTTTTAATTTTTTTTTAAGATTGGCACCTGAGCTAACAACTTGCCAATTTTTTTTTTTTTTTTTTGCTTTTTCTCCCCAAATCCCCCCAGTAGATAGTTGTATATTTTAATTGTGGGTCCTTCTAGTTGTGGCATGTGGGACCCTGCCTCAACATGGCCTGATGAGCAGTGCCATGTCTGCGCCCAGGATCCAGACTGACGAAAACCTGGGCCATCGAAGTAGAGCGCGCAAACTTAACCACTTGGCCACGGGGCCGGCCCCTACTGAGTCTTTAATGTTGAGTGAAAGAAGCCAGACACAAAGGAGCACATACCATTGCATTCCGTTTTGACAAAGTTCAGGAATTAGCAGAATGAATTTATGCTGTTAGAAGTGGTTCTCTTGTGGATAACGACTGGGAGAGGACACGAGAGAACTTCTGGGGTGCTGGAAATGTTCTCTGTCTTGATCTATGTGTTAGCATATGTAAAACTTCACCAGAGCCATACCCTTGTGATTTTTGCATGCTATGGAATATAAGTTACCTCAATAAAACTGTTTTTTAAAAAATGTGTCTTTTTCCTATAAAAGACAATGGACATTTACAAAGAGGACACTGCTTCACTAAGGAGGAGTTAAACCCAAATCAAGTTTTGGTGCAGCTCCCCGCCTCAGATATGATGGGAGGAGAAGCAAGTCCTGACCTCACGGAGAGTGAACAGTCATGGCGGGCAGAGCATGGCTCCGCTGCCACAGCACAGAGAACAGGGTCGGATCACTGGGAGCCCTGGCCCTGAGAAGCTCTGTAGGGCACTGTATCTGGCAGGGAAGGGGCAGCAATTCACTCAGTGGATCCCAGCAAGGGTGACAGCAGCGCCATACCTGAACATCTGTCCTGCTGGCCCAGGCAGCTACCATCAATCGGACTCTCACTTTATGGGGCAGATAAATGTGGTCCTGGCTTTCATCAAAAACTGCTAGGCATCCAGGGTTGAGTTTCCCAGGCCAAAATGCCCACAGATTGCTTTTGCTTTTTTTTGAGACTCTCCATCTAATGACTCCACACCCTCTCAAGGCAAAAGCCAGAAACTCACTTTCCCAGCATCCCTTGCAACTGGGATGCACGCAGATAACTTGGGCTCCACCAATCATATGCCCCCTCATGAAATTTTGGTTGAGGAGATAGTGACATGATGATGTAGGCACCATGTGAAACCCATTCTGGTACATGAGGTGGCAGAGAACTCCAGCCTGCACCAGTCGCGGCACATGAGCCCTGTCAGGGTCAGTGGTGGCCACTAATGCAGCCCTGCGATGTGATGCAGACAATGTTCCTGACATCTTGGCATTCCAGCCTGATTATCTACCCTTCTGGAGATTTTGTGAACTATGTAGCATCCCTTGATAAATTCCTTCCCTGTGAAATATTAGCTACAGTGAATTCTGTTCTTGACAACTAAGAACTCTGAGTGACACAGCAGTAAACAACCAATTACATTGCTGAAAGTCCATCCTACTCCCACCTCACACATCGTTTGCACCTAAATTAATACAGCTAAATTGGATCACCTTGTACCATCCTACTTCTAATTTATGCCCCACAGACTTTACCTCATTAAGGGGACATTCTGGAAACCAAAGAGAGAAACTCTCAAGATAAAGTGGGGTTTGATGGAAAGAGAAGGGAAGAAAGGTTTGTTATGAGGAAGCTGTGGTTCCGCCACCCGGAGATAAACATAAACCCTGGCGAAAACATTTAATGTATTTCCTTCCAGCCCTTTTTCTAATCAGTTCTTTTCTGTTTTCTTCTTTCTTTCTTCTGAGTGGTTGAAGTTTTATTTATTTATTTTTACTTCAATGTCCATGCGGGCGGTTTTACATTTCAGTTAGCTTTTGTATCAGTCAAGGTTTAACCAGAGAAGCAGAACTAGAAGGAGACATGTATTGAGATTTATTGCAAGGAATTGGCTTATGCAATTGTGGGGCTGGCTGGGCAAGTCTGAAATCCAGAGGGCAGCCATCAGGAGAGCGGGCTGGAACTCTCAGACACAAGCTTGTGCCTCAGTCCACAGGTGGAATGTCTTCTTCAGAGAAATCTTAGCTCTGCTCTTAAGACCTTTCAGTTGATTGAATCAGGCCCATCCAGCTTGTCTAGTATAATCTGTTTTACTTAAAGTCACCTGACGATGGACTTTAATCACTTCTAAACTGCCTTCATAGCAATACCTAGATTAGTGTTGGAATGACTGAGGACTGCAGCCTAGCTAAGCTGGCACGTAAACCTGACCATCACAGTGCTACCGACCCTGATATCAGTTTCCCTACATTAAACCCAGCATATATGGGGTTAAAACCAAAACACTCTTTCCCTGCTTACTCCCTGGCTTCCTGGCTCCAAAATCCACTATCCTCCATGGAGACAGACACCACCAAGGACAAGCACCTAGATTCATTATCTCCTCGCTGCAGAGATACAGGCTGGTGGGAAAGCTGCTGACCAGCAAGATCACGGCCTCCCTCCTCTCTGCAAGTAGTCTCAAGGCCAAAGACAGGCTGGTGGGAAAGCTCTGACCAGTAAGGCCGTACGCTCCCCCTCCCCTACCTAAAACCCCAAATAAAAACCCTTCCTTTTAGCTTTTCAGGGAGTTTGGGATTTCAGCATTAGCTGCCCTCTCTCCTTGCTCAGCGCTGTGCAATAATAAAATTCCTACTTTCTTCCACTACCCCAGGTGTCAGAGATTGGCTTGCTGTGCAACGGGTGAGTGAACTCACTTCAGGTTCGATACCACTACTAAGCTTCTAAGGAAAAATGGCAATCGTCTGCTCCAGTCCTCCTGACTCTTGATGCCGCTTTCCAGAGGGGAATGGAAATCCCTTCTCAACACAGTCAAGCCTATCAGGCTCCTCTCCCTCTCTGTTTCTTCTTAGGAGCATCCCTCTGGGGCCTTCCACCCACTCACTTTCCCCAGTCCATGCTGCTCACTTCTGAGCCCATGCACGACTGTCATCCAGGGAACTCCTCTCAGCCTCATCTTGGAAATTTCCTTTTTCTTGCTCCTCTTCCTGGATCCCATGTCTCTCCTGTTTTCAGTGTCTTCCTTAGAAAGAGTACATGAAAGGTAAAATCTTGAGACTTTGCTTATCTGACAATGCCTTTATTCTGCCCTCACACTTGATGGAGAGTTTAGCTGGATATAGAATTCTAGGTTGAAAATAAATTACAATTTTTAAAAATAATTTTGAAAGCAGAGCCCCATGGTCTCCGCTTCTGGAACTGCTGCTGAGATGTCCAATGCTGTTCTGACTCCTGAGCCCTCACATTTGTCCCTTTTATTCCCCTCCCATCACACATAGGACCTTCTCTTTATTTTGGCTGCTTTGAATTTCACAAGACATCCAGTCCTGAGGCTGAATGCTTGGTAAACCCTTTTAATCTGGAAACTCACATCCTCAAATTCCTGGATGTTTTCTTGTGTGACTTATTTCATAATTTCTCCCTTCCATTTTCTCTTTTCTCTATTGCTGGATCTCCTAGTATTCATATGTGAACCTGCCAGATTGACCTTTTATTTATTCTTTTCTTGTCTCTTACATGTTACATTTCTTTGTCTTTTATTCCACCTAATGAGAGATTCCCTACTTCAGCTTCCAACCTTTCTGTTGCAATTTTTATTTCCACTCTCCTTTATTTAGTTCCCTGGGGCCCTTTCCTGTCTCTGGACGTGGACACAATATGGACATGATATTCTCAAAACTCTGAAGATTTTGACCACAAGGCTGTTTTTCATGTTGGTTTTTTGTTGTTGTTGTTTTCAGTTTTCTTTTATGCTCTGAATTGCCTCTGTTTCCTCTGAGTTCTTCTTTCTGTTTGTTCCGATCCCTGACTCTCACGTTAGAAGTTTCCTCAAATGTCTCCTGTTTTTGGCAGTCCACTAGGAGTCTTGCCTGGACTCCAGATTTAAGAGTCAGGACCCAAAAGGCTGGCCAGTTTGGAGCATGCAAGCAGGGCTTGTCCAGCTGTGGCTTTGGGGCAAGGTCATCAAGGAGGATTCTGATAGATCCCCAATGTCCCTGAGGAAGAATCTTCTACGTTTTCAGTACGGGACCTCTCACTTATCTCGCTGTGGCTGGTGTTCCCAGGCCCAGAGCCTTCTTGGTTCAATGAATCCAGAAAGTAACCTCAACGTGTTGACCCAGAAGCCCTCCAGGTGTTCTGTGCACACAGCTATGGTCATCGTGTTCATACAATTTTATGTGCTGCTGCATTATCACCAAATTGTCATGAGCATTTCCTTTATTATTAGGTGCTCCTGAACCACCTCTGGGAAAAGCTGCATCACATTCTGTGAATGAGGTTATCTGTGCCTTATTCTTTTAAGTTCAAAACTCTGAGGTTCAGAGGTCACTTGGGTGGTTAGGTGGGGCCCGACTGTGTGGGGTAACAACGAAGGGGTGGGGGGTCAGGTGCATTTATTTATTCCCACACCTGCGGCATTTGACATCTCTATTCCAGGCACTGGGCTGTGATGGCGTAGCGGGGGGTCCAAGGAACACGCAGGCCCTGCCCTTGGGAAGGGCACAGTTTGGGGAGGCAGCAAGAAGGCCATGAGTCGGGGGATGGTAGAAGGATTCCAGCATCCAAGGGGAGGGATGAAGCGGGATCTGTGTGTGGGCTGAGCCTTGGTGGCCCCCTCAGTGGGAATGGGAGAAGGTGAGAATCTTGGAAAGAGATCAAAAGGAGAAGCACTTAGAGAAGGCACGAGAGAGCCCAGAGGACCGAGTTTCAAGAGGAGAGTGGAGAAGGCCATCAGACCGCACCGAGGGAGAGGCTGTGGGTCTGAGTCAGTCAGCGATGGCAGTTTTCATTCCTGTGAGTTACGGGCTGTTTGTGACCTGTACACTGAGCTGCTTTATGGAGGGCCGAATAAGGGCAGGGTTTGCCAAAATTAAGAATGACCATTCACAGCATGCTGGTTTCATGCCAATTTCCTCCTCTCCAAGGCAACCAGTTGAAGGATCAATTCCAGAGAACAAATGAGAAAAAGAGGAGATAATGAAACAGGGAGGAGTTACATCACAGCTTCGAATCAGACGGACTGAGTTGGCTATGGCTCTGCCTCCTGCCAGCCAGAGACCCTGAGTATTGTATGCATCTTCTCTGGGAGTGAGCGTCCACATCTGTCAAATGAGTTACCCGACAGGGTCCCTGGGAGTCAGAGAACACTGTCCTCGGAACCCTCCGCACAGGCCTTGCACTCCATGAATCGTGAGTGTGGACCTGCCCTTGGAGGAGCTGCGACAGGGAAGGAACCTGGACGGTACCTGGATGGGGCAGACAAGTCATGGTGCCTTTTACTTTCCTTCTTTGGGGCAAAATAAGGGAAACCTATGCAGGGAGAGAGCAGCAGAGGGAAAAGGAGAGGTCAGGTAGGAGACAGGGCCACGAGAACAGGTGAGGCCAGGCCAGAACCCAGGTAGAGAGGATTGAGGGGGTGAGGGCAAGGCCAGTGTGGACAGGACGGAGACCGGCTCCAGAGAAAGTTCTTTCTGGGTCACATTACGCATAGCAATGATGAGCAGGCCTCAGGAAGAGGGAGGGGAGAAACAGACTACAAGAAGGGAAAGGAATCTCTGGGCACTGTTTCTCCATCTGGGACTCTGCCCTTCCTTAACTGTGACCCTGCAAGAATGAAGAACACCGCCCCCAGTGAATAAGACATGACCTTGTCCAGCTGCCTGAAGCTTACCCCACAGGCCACCCCTAAACCTGTCTCATCCCAGCCTCCTGACTCATGGTTCCAGAATCCTCCACAGCCCTGTTCAACACACTGCCAATGGGGGCAAACCAGACCAGCTCCCAACAGACGTAGAGAGGTGTTCTCCCAGGCTACCTTCCTCCCAAGCGTCTGGATTCAGGAACGTTGAGAAGATCCTGGTTTTCTATTTCCACACCTGGGCAAGCCCCATAACTTTCCATGTCTATATCAATAGAATTTACTGAACGTTAACTCTGTGCAGGGATTTTACATGCATTATTCCACTTAATCTTCCCATGCGCCTTAAGAGGTAGGTTGTAATTTTTTCCTGTTTTACAGATGAGAAAACCAAGGTGTAAAGAGGATGGGTATTTGCCCAAAGTCACAGCACTAACCAGCAACACAGCTGGGATTCAAACTCAAGTGGTCTCTCTTCCCAGGCCTGGGTTCTCAGCTCCCTGACCATGCTGCTGAGAAGTGGGCCTGAGGACACTAAATGAGGGCAGTAACAACGTGATGAAACACCCTGCAGACTGTAGAGTGTTGACCGCATTGCCCTACACTGAGCTAGGTCTCACAGGCTGAGAGACCTGGAAAGGCCCTTAGGCATCATTTCTTAGGTCTTCCGTTATACAGATGGGAAGACTGAGGTCCAGAGAGGGGCAGAGACCTACCCTGGGTCACTAGAACAAAACAGGAGCAGAGGCAGGCCTGAAGCCAAGCATGGAGCCCCCCAAAAGGCCACAGGAGCCCAAGTCAAGAGTGGCCATTTGGGAGGCATGGCTGGCTCCTCCCTGCAGCCTGCCCTGTATGAGGATAGCCCAGCAACCACTGCAGACTTCCACAGAGCAGGCACCTAGCTGATGAGAGAGCGGAAGGCCAGAGGAGGCAGCAGAGGTGGGGACAAGGACTCCATCCCCCAGGCCTTGGAGGAACTTGAAGAAACAAAGGAATTTCACCTTGAACTCAAATCCTCATCATCTCTCCCCAGCTGGCCCTGATCTGAGGCCATGATTCAGCATGGCTGACTCAGATGGAGCCCTGAGTCCCTTGAACTGAGGTTTGTGGTCAGGCCACTCTGGACTCATTCCAAGATCTTGGCAAATCAGGCCACCACCCAACCCAGGATATCAGCTCCTCCCTGTCCACACACTGGCTCTCTGATCTACCTCCACAACCCCAGGCCACATCCCCAAACTCATCCTAGGCAAGGTAGATGCATCCACCACCTTCCCAGGCAACAAGGATGGATTATAACAGAGTTTCAACAAAACCATATCCCACTTGATAACAGTGTGTATGTCAGAAAGCACACACATGCCACTAGAACATTTCCTGACAACCAGCTACCCTATACCTTGTTTTACATTGGGCAATATGACTTCTCTCCTTTTTTTTTCAGAATCTTAACTGCTAGCAAATAAGGGATATATTTAAATACACACATAAGAGACAGAAAGTGGTGTGGAGGTTGCTTTGGCTGAGGGGATGATATCTACAGGGTGTGGAGTTTCTTTTTGGGATGACAATTGTGAAAATATTCAAGAACTGATTGCGGTAATGGTTGCACAACTCTGTGAATATACTGAAAACCATTGAATTGTACACTTTAAATGGGTGAATTGTGTGGTATGTGAATTATATCTAAATAAAGCTATTACCACACACACGGTGCACACCAGCTGACGTCCTCCTGACCCCTTCTGTTGTGTTTATCAGCCCAGAGACCACTGGTGATGGTGACAGCTGTCCCCATACAGCCACTTGACCCAGGACTCCCAATACTGTTGGATGACTTCCAACAAATTTAGAGTAGTAGTCTTTTTTAGCAAACAAAGAAACAAACAAATATATATACATATAATTTGCGTTTATCAGGGGTAGTTGTTGTTCTCCCCAGCGGAGTGACCGCTGCCCCATCCAGGCACAGACTTTCTGATAAAGAGACTTTGGAGGGAGTCTGTTTTGCCTCACTGATGACCTCCAGCCTGGAATGACATCGGCGGGGAAGGCCGTGTCTCCCAGGTAGCACTGGGACAATGAGCTTCCACAAAGAAAAGCTGTCAACTTGTTTTTCTTCACAGAATCTCAGAACCAAGGTGAAATTCATAAATTCCTGACTTAACGCCAGTTGGTTTGTTTTAGGTGGCCCCGCCTTCCTCCCTGGAAGGAGCCCTGATTGGCATGGCGTGGAAGACCTGCGGTCCTCTTCTGGGCAGCACCCCAACTTTGGTCAGCCCTCCGTACCTCCACCTCAGCCCATTTATCTCAGGGCACTGGCCCCCAGGAGTGGCCCAGGCCAGTGGTTATTGGCCTCATCCCACCCACTGGCCAGTCATTAGTTGAAGGAGAAGCCTGTGATTAGCCTGGGCCAACGAGACCAGGGGTTCGCTGGAAGCTTCTGGGAGAGAAGCTTCTTCACTTCTCTGAAAGAGCTTCTAGAAGCGTGTCATTCTCCTGGACAAGGCTGAATATGCTAGTTATCTATTGCTGCTTAACAAATTACCCCAAAGCTTAGTGGTTAAAACAACAAGTGTTTGTTTCTGTGAGCCGGGAGTCCACGAATAGCTTAGCTGGGTGGCTCTAACTCGGGGTTTCTCGTGAGAGGTTGCTGTCACCTGAGGTCTGGCCGGGTTGAGGATCAGCTTCCAGGCTCCCTGGATTACTGGCCCTCCTTCAAGACCTTTCAGTGGCTAGTGGCTGTGGGCAGGGGGACTCAGTTCTCCTTGGCTATTGATCAGAGGCCTCAGTTTCTCACCTCCTGGGCCTCTTCCAGGGCTGCCCGAGTGTCCTCACAACACCGCAGCTGGCTTTCCCCAGAGCGAGTGACCTGAGCGACAGCAGGCAGAAAGCTGCATTCTCTTTCATGCCCTGGTCTCTGAAGCTACAGCCACCTCTCCTTCTTCTGTTTGTTAGAAGTGAGTCACTAAGTCCAGCCCACACTCAAGGGGAAGGGAATTGGGCTCCACCTTTAAAGGAAGTGTCAAGGAATTTGTGGACATATTTTAATCCACTCTGAGGAAGCTGCAGTCCCAGAGATTTGGGGCAGCCATCTTGCAATTACAAAAGGGGAGCCAGTTTTTAGAAAGGTGTGAAGAAACCAGGCTCTTGATGCCACTGTAGAGACGCTGGGTTAAACCAGCCCTAAACTCGGCCTAATTTGAGACGTTCCAGTTACATGAGCCGAGGAATCCTCTTTATAGATTCAGCTAGTTTGAGTTAGGATTTCTGCTGCTTGGAATTGAATGTCCACCGATCCCCTTGTAGGAAGAAGATGACACAGTCACATGGTCCGATCTCTCATGGTGTATTAGAAGGGCAATCCCACCCACTGCCTGGCAGGGGATCCAGGACACTGCCCACCCACTCCCTGGGCTGCCCTGTGCAGAAGGGCCAGTGGGCTCCTACCTAAGTGACAATCAGCCTAGGAGCGCCTTCCATCTGATGAGGAGACTAGGTTAAGAAGAAACTCCAGGGCAGTCACACACCTGGCACTTTCTCCATTTGTTTCCCAGACAGAATGCTCAAACACTAGATTTTTGAGATCGAAACCAAACTCCAGGAGACTCATTACTTGGGTCCCAGCAACAAGATCTGGTCCATAGGCTCAGGCCTTGATGGGTCCTACACTACACCCTCCAAACCTCAAAAGATCATTCCAGATATGCCTCCCCACACCTTCAACCTCCAATGCAGACAGTTAAACACCCGTGTACATGTACAGTCTGACAAATACGTGGTCGAGTTTCAGATCCACCACCCCCCCGCCCCCCGCTGTGGGGCCCTTGCTGAATGCTCAGTTTCCTTGTCTGCTCATGGAAAAATTAGTACCCACCTCACCGGACTATTGCAGGAAGTAATGAACTCACATATTTCCTATATATATATATATATATATATATATATATATATATATATATATTATATATACATACGTATATTACATAATTTTTCCTCCCTTTCGCTCTGTTCCTGCCAGTGCCCAAACTGAAAGTTTCACCCTCTCAAAAGTGATAGAAAGTTAGGGTCCACTTTCACTGAGCCCTTCACGATGGGAAGATGACTCCTCTGACGGGTGAGGTTGGACAGTGAGCGGGCACGCCTGAGCCTTTCTGGCTCCCTCAGGAGGGCTGGCCGGTGCTTACAAAGCCAGAGTTCTCCCTCCCCCTCCTGCCTCCTGCATTCTGCAACTACCCTGTAGCTCTCAGAGCACAGGTAGTACACATTTAGATCCACCTAAAATGTTGCCTCTGAGCGAGAAGGTGATTATATATGACTGGGATCAGATTTGGATGGATAAACAGAAAATCCAAATCACAGGCTTACACGAGATAGGAACATACTCTCTCTCACATGAAGGGAGCCCAGAGCTGGGCAGTCCAGGACTAGCGTGTCGGTCCTATGGAGAACCCAGTCTCCGTCTTCCTGCCCCATGCATGCTAGCACTTGGTTTGCATCCCCATGACCATGTCATGGTCCAAGATGCTGCTAGAGCTCTAACCACGTTGCTGGCCAGAAGAAGGAGGAAGAACTAAAGAAGATAAAAAGGGTCATCCCTGCTGAGCCAGCTCCATTTAAGCAGCCTTTCTCAAGGTCCCACACAAGTCCAATCACATCTCATTGGCCAGAACTTAACTGCATGATTGCACCTAGCCACAGCGGAGATGGGAAATGCAGTCTTCATTTTGTTGCCAACACACCCAGCTAGCAGTTTTGGCCACAGTAAGTTAGGCCAAGTCAGGAAAGGATGGGAAGAAAGCCTGGTTCCTGGAAGGAAGGAAGCCCAAGAATAAAGCTGAAAATCAGACCCTGTCTGACATCTGAGTCTACTGCTCAACCACTGCAGAACTTGCAGGGAGCAGGAACGAGCCCGGAAACTCAGAGATCCCCAGCATCCAGCACAGTGCCTGGCACAGAACATGACCAGGACTTTCATTTCTGTGGTCGACACTTTGTGGGGTAATTCCCTATCTCATGATTACCGCCTCTTGTCTGGAGGCCCTAAAACAGAGGTGGATCCCAAGTAACTCTATACTCTGGCCACAGATGACAGTTCTACTTGAGTGTCAACTGACCCAGACTGGGCCATTTGTCCTTCCCAGAACCTTCTGAAGTTCATGTGAGGAAAGAGAAACAGTCTTTCTCCAGTGGCCAAGTGGGGAGATGTAAGGCTGTGTTCTGTCCCCTTGGAGACAGGAAGCCAACGGAGAGAAGTAAGCCTGAGCCAGAGGAACTCAGAGAAGAGCACACTGATCATAGCCAGCACCCGGTATCTGTTCCTGGAGCCCCGGAGGCCCAGCTACAATCCTGTCCTTCTGGTAAACCCCTAGTCTGTGTCACCCAGCTCCAGCTAGGTTTCTGTCACTTGACATCAAGAACTGTGACTACTCCAGTTACCTTTCCCTTTCCAATAGGGAAGAGCTTCCATGTTTATAACACATTTAATTATAGAATAGAATTAGTCAAAATTCTTTCAGTAGCAAGTGGCAGAAATCCAGCTCAAATTGGCTTAAACAAAAATAAATACATAAATAAATAAAAACTCATTGACATAAGTTTGAAAAGTCAGGGTAGAAGCTGGTGATCCAATGGTGTTTCAGGTTCTCATGCTCTCTTTGTAACTCTCTCCCTGTAACTCTCTCCCTGTCTCTTGATCTCTTTTCTCCCATGTTGCCTGTACCCTCCTGCAGCCACCTGCACACGGCAGAAAAGAAGCCGGGGCAGCTCCAGACTCCATGGTTCTGGCAATTCACCTGCCCAAAGGTAGAGGGACCCCCCTCTCCAGCATCCACAGATCTCACAGAGGAACTCTGATTGGCCAGCCTGGGTCACTTGCCCAGCCCTTAGTCCAATCACAGTAGACAGGACCACTATGCTAGGCCTGATAGGCAGGCCTGTGTCATCGTGCAGCCCTGCAGCTAGGGATCAGCAGGCTGTGTGGTTGAGGGAGCCTCAGGACCCACACAGGATGGGGGAAAGTAGTCTCCAAATGCAGGGAGGTGCTGGGCAGACCACAGACGTAATAATACAGTTTTGCACTGTGAAACAAGCAAAGGCTTTGAAGGCAGACAGACGGTTGTGGGTTCAAATCCTGGGTCAAACTGAGTGGTCCTGTGGCCTTGGGAGGGTTCCTTGACCCTTAATTTTTGCATCTTTAAAATAGGGATAATCATACCTGTGTGGACAGATTTTTGGGACCTCTCTCCCTGGTCTAACAGGCGAATCCAGCAAGCAAGCTGCACAGGCTTCATGTCAGTACAATAAAATCCATGCCGTGCTGTGAAGCAGCCGTGCAGGCCTCCTAAGCCAGTGTCAAAATGACCCTGTAACCCCTTGTCTCATGACTGAAGACGCCAGCTGGAGACATCGGCTACAGGGAAAGATAAAGGCTATCTAGCCCCTAAATCCACAGCTGCATTTCTTAGAGATTAAGGAAATCATTAATGTCCCTGGTCCTTGCGTCCCTCCACACAAAGATAACGTCAGCATTCCTGAACTTGTTTGATGTATAACCAAGGAATTCTTATGTTTCTTTAATGTATAATCTAGAGAAAAGCCCCGATGCACTCTATCCCTTTTGACATATTTGAAATCTAGTTGTGAGTTTTTTCTTTTCTTCTTCCCTGCACGTACACTGTGTTGTGAAAAAGATAAAAGCTGCACGTAACCTCACAGCCCTCGGAGCAGTTCCATCAGAGCGCTCTGTTGAACTGTTTTCCCAGAGTTCAAACTCCTGATTATTGAATAAACTCCTTCACTGATATCACCCAGAGGATTTATTTCAGACGACACCTGCTTTTCAGGATTGTTGCAAGGATTGAGTAAGATAATAAAGCGCTTAGAAAATGTGTAGGTTCTCAAAATAGCCCACCTAACTTCACTGCACTTAACACCACCCTTTTGTAGGCCAGCTTCAGGTATGGATACCATACACGCAAACCACGTGTTTCTTTTCACATGCACAACTCCAGGCTCAGGACCCACACCTCTCACTAAGCGAACTGTGCTCCCGCCCCTACTCTGTTCCGTCCTCAGGGTGAGTTTCTTCTATGCTCTCATCCTGACCATACGAGCTTAAAGAGTCTGGGGGCAGCAGGGGCAGGGGACCTAGAGGCCTTTGGAGAGAAACCAGCCTTGGAGACAGGCCCCAAGGTTGTGGCATCTCCAACTTTAAGTAGCAGAATGTGACTCTTAGAACGTTTTTTAAATTAAATTAACACAAAATTCCTTTTACTGTTCACTACTCTTCCCTTTCTTTCGTTCTTTTTTTTTTTTTTTTTGGCCTTGGGAGGGGTGGTGTGGCCATTTGAGGGTCAGGAGACCTTCCCAGGAAGGAATGACCTCTGTCCTCCTTGCCCAGGCTAGCCCACAAAGCCAGAGTTTATAAAGACTGAGCGTTCCTGTCCTGGAGGAAAGGGGACCCGGCTTTGGGAACTGCTTCTTTTAACGGGTCCTGGGCTGTTCCTTCCAGCCAGAGAGAGTGAAATGAAGGAAAACATGAGATGGAGTTGACAGAACTTTTGGGGCAGGAGGCAAACAGGGTGGGGGCGGGGAGAAGATGGACCTGGAAGGTGTGGGCCCAAGCCTTCATAAGAGGAGCGCTCCCAGCGTGGGAGGCCCTGCAAAGGGCGCCACCGAGGCCCCAGGCACCCCCATCATGGCCCTCTTGTGAGAATTTACTCCACGTGGCCAGGCACCCACCTGGACTTCCCATGGTGAGCACAAGCCCAGCCCCAACATTCACTCAGCTACCCTGAGCCCCTCCCTGCTCCCATAAGACCCCACGACCCCTGTAAGTCCAGAGGAGCCCCTGCACCCCAACTTGAGGGGTGAATGCTTGGATGCAGGAAGGGGACACTACACCTCCCTCTCCCCATCACCACCACTGTCCCCACTCCGTCCCCAAGGTGTCTTGTGTCCCATCCCAGCAGCCTCACTGCCTCTTGCCTCTTGCCTCATGCTGAGACAAAGGGCTGTTTTTGGACCTCTGTAAGCCCCGGCATTTTTATTTTTGACAGTTTCACTCCACATCAATGCAAACATATTAAAATATTAAAAATCTGCTCTAAAATTTTTGAAAGGATATTTATAATTTTGCTCTTGAAACCATTTGGCTAGAAGTAATTGATTTAAATTACAAGTGGGAATTCTTGTAAAATGAGAGAAACCTAAGCCACACATTCTTTCAAATGTAATGAAATTTTTATGAATACTAAATTTAACAATTAATGAGGTTGATATAATGTTACAGTTGGACATTTGATTAAGAATTATTGATTTCAATTTTGCAGTGTTCTTATTTTAGAGCCAACAATTTTTTTTGTGGCCATCAAAGATTCCAAGGGGCCCTCGTGAAGACCCCAGGCTATGGGCTCCTCTAGTGGGCAGCACATAAGTAACCTGGGCCAGTGATCTTCCCCATCCCCGCTCCACACACACACACACACACACACACACACACGCACATTAAGGAGAAACATTGCTCGGCTGGACTGTGGAAGCAGAGTCAAGCTCCAGAAGAGGAAGACGATGGTTCCGGTTAAAAGCAGGGACAGAAGCAACGTCATGGCACGTCATGTCAGAAAGGGCTTCCTCACTGCAACCAGTGGCTGGAGCCGCTAAGGGCACAGAGGCTGACACAAGCCAGCCAGGGTGGCACAGACAATTTCCCCTCCCCACCCCCGGCAGGGCGGTGGGTGCTAGGGGCAGGAGGCGAAGGGACCACATGCCCTGTTTTCACAGTCAGCCACAGAGCAGTTGCCCAAACCTACCTGGGGACCATAGCCTCTGTGTTCCAGGCAGGTGGACATCAGAGCCAGGTGGCTGAGAGGCTTCCCTGTGGCACAAGTGCCCCACAGGGGGACGTGGAAAGGCTGACACAGTGACACAGAGAGACACAGGGTAAACGGACCGAGGGGTTGGGGATGGGCAGAGAGGACAGGGGAAAACAGGCGGGGAGAGCAAATGGCTGAGAAGGAGCTGGAATGAGGGCAGGGAGAAAGGCAGGATGAGAGCTGGCTTGGGTGTCCATACTCAGGGGAAGGGAAGCAGGATCTCCCAGGATTGTGGTGGCCCTGGGACAGCAGCAGCAGCTGGGTGTCAGAGCCAGCCTGGGGATCGGGGTGGCAGGGGCACCAGTTCCTCTGAGAGTCCTTGTGATGTCACCTCAGCCTTCTGGAGGCAGAGGTAGAGGGGTCTGGAGGGGCATCTGTACTTGGTAAGAACTCCCCCTCAGTGCCCCAGCCTCCTCTCGGAACCAGAGGGAGGGGCTGGGCTGAGGTGGCCCTCAGCCAGCTCTGCGGCAAGGGCTGACGCAGAGAAATGCCACTTTGTCCTCGCTCCAATCTCTGAGGTGACCAGGTCTCCGCGGCACACCAGCCGCCTCCTTCGTCCCGGAGTTAAACATCGTGCCACTAGGTGGAGCCAAAGCCCACGGCAACAGCGTTGGGGCTGGGACGCAGCCGCCCGGGTTTAAGAGGGTGGCGACATCGGGAGGCAGGGAACTGGGGAAGAGGGGCTGAGCCTGGGTCCTACCGAGGGGTCCGGAACAACGGGCCCCAGCCCAGAGTGGATTCACCCGGCCTACAAAGGCCGCCCTAGCAGGAAAAGCTAAATGGTCGCAGAGTGGACCCTAACAGCCGCAAACCCCCATTTATCAGATGAGGAACCCAAGGCCCTAAGAGGGACTCAAGGGGAGCCAGAACTGGGCTGAGGCCAGCGTCCGCAGCCCAGCTCCTTGCCCTGCGCGAGCGCATGGAATCCATGCCCTGCCCGTGGGGAGGGCGCACGTGAAGAAGGTACTGCCTCCAGAAAGGGCGATCCCAGGAACGGGTACTCCCCGGGTACACGCTTGGCCCCGGGCCTACGACTGGCACAGGCACCGACTGCCGTCCCCTCCCGCACCCGCAGGGGCGGGGCAGAGGGCCGGGCTTCCGACAACCAGCGCAGGTGACCGAGCGTCGGAAGTCGTCCCCGCGCGCTGGCTGCAGGTGGCGGCGGGGGCCGGGAGCGGGCCCCCAGCCTGGGTGTGGGACGGGGGCGTTGCTGCGGTTCTCCGATTGGCTGGGGGTGAGGGGGCGGGAGCAAGGCCCGGGCTGAAAGCCGTAAAAATCTGGAGAAGAAATCCGTGGGCAAGAGGCGTGGGTGCTGCACCTCCCCCTGAGGCGAAAGCCTGAGCTGCAGAGCTGATCCGGCGTCGGCCATGTTGTCCCCAGGCGCAGGTGTGCTGCGGGAGACCAAGCGCCAGGTTCCCTCAGGTAGCTTTGTCACTCAGAACTCAGACGCCCCAGTCGGGAGCCCCGGGACAACCTGAATCCCGGGCTCGTGCCTGCCCCTCGCGTGGTCTCACCGACCTCGCACCAGCCGAACCAGGCGGGTGCCCGCCCCTTCTCACCAGCAACCACGCCCACCCTTTACCATCGTCTTTCCCTTTAAAAAAAAAAAAAAAATCTGTCTCCAGAGTCCACGGTCACGTCACGCTTAGCTTTGCGCAGGCAGCGCTCAGCAGAGCCTCCCAGCCTCGGCAGACCTGCCTTCTGAGGTTGCCGTTTCACTTCCCACAGTGTCTGCAGAGGGGAGGGGGGGGCAGGGGGCAGCAAGGCCACCTGGTTGCTATGAGTGCATTGCTTGTTCCACAGACATGTACTGAGCACCCTGAGGTGGGCACCAAGACAGAGCTGTGACTAAACAGACACCGTCTCTACCGCTTCCCAGCTTTCACACCAAACGGTAGGACGAAGAGAGAGAGAGAGAGAGAGAGAATTTGAGTAAACGCACAGGGTGCCCCACGCTGGGGATGTGGGTGGGCAATGTTTGGATTAAACGGTAGGGTAAGGAGGTTTGCGGAAATGTGTTGGGATTAAAGGCCATCACATCTGTAAAAACTGAAAATGGTCAATTACCATCAATGTCAAGAAGAAAAATTGCTCCCCAATTGCTTTTCTGCTATAGCAGGGTGCTGCTTCGAGCAAACCAATATACAAAAGCCAAGGCACAGGCGAGCTCTATTTGGGAGGAAGGGGAAGAAATCAGTTATGTAACTCTATCCAAGAACTGACCACAAAGTTTCCTTAAATGGCAAACTTCCTTTGAAATCTGAAGGAAGAAATTACCTCTCCGGACACACCAAGTTCACTGTGTCCCCTCAGGACAGTGCAGCCAGGCTCCTCTAGAAGGCAGCAGAGAGACGGGGATGGTAGAGAGAACAGGAGCCATGGGTGAGTGCCCAGCTGCTCCAAGGGCTTGAGGAGCCTAATAAAAGTAATACCAGTAATAGGTCACATTTATTGAGTGGTTACTCTAGTCAGGCATCCTTCTAAGTGCTTAATTAAAAATTACCTCATTTGGTCCTCCCATCAACCCTATAAAGTGGATACAATTGTGTTAACCTCATTCAACAGCTGAGGAAACAGGCACAGAGAAGTTTAGTAGCTTGCCTAAGGCCACACAGACAGTAAGAAGTATATCCAGGATATGAACCCTCGAGCGGAGCTGTAGAGCCTGCATGCCACACACTATACAATTCTGCTTCCTGTGAAGAGGGCGGGGTGGAGGGAGAACAGAGGAGACAGCTGAGGTCCCCACAGACAAAACCCAGCTTGGCTCTCCAAGGCCACTTCCAGACACAGGCACCAGACAAGGGCTTCTACCTAATCAAAGACCTTGGGTCATGCATCAAAAGTAAGTTCAGAAAATCGGAGCTCCCTCCACAAACACTCTACATGCCTCTCAGGGGTAAGGCCATGGAGGAGGCGGCACCAGCCCACCCCATCACCTCCTGCAGCTGGACCCAGTCCTCTGGCGCCCACCGCCATGCTGTGCCCTTCCTACCACTGTGGCCTTGCTGGCTTAGATGTGTGAGGTTGGCTTCGACCCCCCACTCCCTTGTCCCCTGGGCAGCCCTGCCCACTCCCACCATCAGCCTGGCTCGGGCCTCCTCTCTGCAACCGAGAAAGGGCTGGTCAGGAGCGGCGACTGCTACCGAGAGGTGGGGTCCGACAAGGGTGAAGAGGACACTGGAGGGATCCTGTCCAGGGCAACCTGGAGAGGAGGTGCAGGCAAGAGCTCACTCCTTTCTTGGTTTTCTTCCCAACTTAACTGTTTCCTGAGCTGCTGCTGCGTGCAGGCGCCAGGCTGACTGCGCAGGTCCAGGGAACTTGATGGGCAACCTTGACAAGCTTTTTACCCACCTGCCCTCGGCTCGTTCCCCTTCTGTAAATTAAGAGTTTGGAGACCAGGGCCTCTTACCTCAGGATGGAAGGGCCCTGAAATTGGAGGTGTGTGTGTGTGCGTGTCCCCAGGTGCCTCTTTCTAGGTCAGGGTTTCTCAACCTTGGCACTGTTGGTGTTTTGGCCTGGATCATTCTTTCTTGTGGGGGCCTGTCCTGTACAACGTAGGATGTTTTACAACATCCATGCCCTTTACCCACTAGATGCCAGTAGCACCCCCGTCCCAGATGGGACAGTAAAAAATGTCTCCAGACATCGCAAAATGTGCCCTGGGGAGTAGAAGCGCCCCCCGTGGAGAAGGATTGTGGAAGAGCTGCAGGAAGTGCCTGGCTGGTGAGCTGCAGGTTCATCGGCACGCCCCTCTGTCGAGTGAGGGTAGAGAGGGGTTGCCTTGCAAGGGTGACTGTCACGTGAGGCACTGGGTAACTAGTGCTCAGCTGCCTCAACTGTCCTTCCTCGTCCCTGACCTCCTGGGATTCCCAAGGGTCTGCTACCCAAAGACAGAGGGTGCCACTTTTAAGAAAGAACCTAAAAGGGCTAATTCTTATCCAGAGGTCTACAGGAGGGGGGCCTTCGGGCACCCAGTTCTCTGAGCCAGTGCAGCCACACGGCCTTTCTCCCGCCCCTCCTGCTGGGCTGGGAGGGGTGCAGGATGTTGGCACACTGCCATGGACCATTTGGGAGAAGCAGCAGGACCCCCTCGGGGCCCAGTTCTCCGTGTACCCTGCCAAGGCCGCCCACACCTGCCGACTCTCTGGGGCCCCTCAGCCTTGGCCTGGGAAAGGTAGTCCCCCTGAACTGTGGGTTCAGTGCCCACAGATGCAGGCCCCAGCCGTAGGCCTCACCCATGTCCCCATGGGAGCCAGGGCATAGGGCGGGGGAAGCAGGAAAATGGGGCACGGGCCAGAGCCAGCACTGGTGGTGGATAATCCCACTTTCCAAGGCAAAGCCTGCGTCCTTTCTCTCCTCTTGTTGGGCAGCTCTTCACTGAAGACTGCTGTGTGCCAAACCTCGCATAGGGCCAGAGGGCAGAGCTGAATTCAATGGTCACCAAAAGCTGTTTTAGCAGCCAGCTCTCTGGGGTGCAGCAAGGAGCCCTGATCTGCAGCATTTGCCCATTTCTGTGGTGCCAGTATTCCTACCACAGCAGATATCAAGCCACCAACGCGATGTCCCTGAACACCATTATATAGTGTGTCTCCACCACCAGAAACGGTGGGCGTAAACAAACTCATGGGCATAGATAATAGTAAAATAATTAGGAAATGATGAGTTTTTGGTGTGCATTTCCCTTTTTCACAAAATGTATTTAATTATAAGTTTATGTAATTTAATTATTAACAATGGCTGCATTTAATAACCAGTTCATAAAACTCCTGAAAGTTTAATCAACTCTCAAAAGTTAGTACAAGCCAGCTCCAGCCCCCTACTGGGAGTTGAATGTGGTTCCCACCCTCAAGGCCACACTCCCTGAGAGAGACAGGCCCCGCCAGGTCGGGTCACTGGTGAGGGACAGAGGGACACACTGGGGCCATGGAGAACCTGAGGAGGCACAGACCCCATGCAGGCACAGTTCAGGGAAGGCTTCCTGGAGGAGGTGGTATCACAGAGACCTGAGGGGAGAGTAAGAACATCCCAGGGCAGGTGGGGAGTGCGCCAGGCTGAAGGGAGTACTGGGAGAGACCAGGAGAGGAGAAAATGCTGGGCATGGGCCCAGAAACAAAATTACAGGTGTGGTCTGGCTGAGGGAAGGCTGGGTTCCAGTGCAGCTCTGCTGTTGACACGTCCGTCACTTGGGGAAAGTCCCTCTCTTCTTCAGGCTTCTCCCTCCTGTCACATTGGGGCCTTGAGCTGGACGAGCCCCAGGGGTCTGAGGAGGGGCCTTGTGGGTAAGTAAAGCTCGTGATGGGGTCTGGACCATCAGGCCCTCCACAACCAAGTCTTCACCTCTCTCCTCCCCCTTTCACCCCCAGGGGATCCCCGAAACTCCTGGTTTGGCTGCAGAAAGTAACCATAATTACAGTCATTTCTAGAACAGTGAACTGCTTCTCCTAATTACCAAGCCATGCAATTCCAATTCTAGGTCTAAGGAAGCATGTCAGAGCCCCTTCCCCAGGGCCAGCCCGTCAACTGCAGCCCCCAGGCAACCCGAATGCAGTGGGACGGCTGCTGGGCCTCCCCCCTGGGAAAGCCTGGTTCAGAGGCCTGCCCTAGAGAGGGTGTGGGGTGAAGGGAGGCAGGGGAAGCGCCCCAAGAAGAGGGGCTTGAGACCCGGGGAGGGCCAGGCTCTCGCTGGTGATGCAGGAGGCCTCCATTCACACAGCAGCTACGCTGAGGCCATCACAGCACTGAGTCAGAGCCGTTGGCCAGAGAAGGGGGCTTTTGCACGTCTAGGAAGCAATGCTGATTCTCAGGCCTCCTATCTAGCCCCATCACCGCAAAACTCCCTGTAGAGACAGCCTCACCTGGCAGAGGGGCCATCCAGCCCTGCCTCACACACCTCCTCTGACTGAGAGCTCAGGACCCCAAAGGACCCCGAGAGGAAGCCACTGTATCTTTGGGGCTCTGTTGATGAGAAACCTCTCTCTGTGTAGTTCCTACCCACAAGTGCATCTCAACCCCCGGTGCTACTGTTCCCACTGTCCTGGGAGAGCTGGATGGACCCTGCTGCCCACTGGCCCTCTCCTGAGCAGGCGTCTGGCTCCCAAACGGTGCCTGGTTCCTCAGCCCCACTGGTTTCTGAGAGGACCCTGATTTGTGGCTCCCTAGGGCTTTTCCCTGCACACACGCTCCTGGGTGCCCTCATCCAGTCCTGCCGAGCTGGGCTGGGAACTCCCAAGTGGCTCAACTCCCAGGCCAGACCATTGCCTCCTCCCCACTCCATGGCCCAGCCCACCTGGGCAGCCCGGCCCCCACCATTCCCAGACAGCCCCTCCGGCTTCCTCACCCTGGCCCCCCTCCTCCAGTCTTCAAAGCCTCCAGCTCCAGGACCTCCTCCTCCTCCTCCCCAGGGCAGCCAGACCCTGTCCCTCCCTTCCAGGACCCTGCCCCACTCAGGACCCCAGCCCTGTCAGCTAGACACTGCAGAGCCCCTCGCTGGGCTCCCTACCTGAGTGCCAAGAGGCAGCAGACGAGGTGCATGGTTCCAGTGGATTCCGTTCCCAGCTCCTCCACTCAGCTGGGCTCACAGGCCTTGAACAATTACTTAACGTCTCTGTGCTTCATTTTCTTAATATTGGTACCTGTCTCCTAGGGTCACCTGTGAACATCATGGTTACCAAGGAATCCAGAGTGGCTGATAGGGAATATGGGAAAGGGGGATAAATTGAGGCAGGAAGCGGCACAGGGGCCAGGTCCTGAGACCTGCAGTGTTCAACTAAGGTCCTTGACCTTGCTCCTGAGGTGAGTGGAGAGCCCTCAGGATGAAGTCTCTGATCAATTCTCTATCTTAGGTGGTACCCAGGGGACAACCTGTCTTCCCTCCTGCAGAGCTGAGAGCCTGCCCAGTCCAGCTCCAGGCCCCGTCTAGTCCAGGAGCAGTGAGTAACGGAGCTATGGCAGCACAGTCCTCTCCTCTCACAGACGTCAGGCCTCTCACCACGAGGGACCAGGACTGGACAACAGGGATCCAACCTGAGTTTCAGCCCCAGGAGGGTGCGCTTAAGGCCACCCAGTACCACTTGTGCTGGTGTGGCCCTGCAGGCAGGGGTCTGGGGAAGAGTGATCTCAGGGACCCACCAGAGCAGCCTCCCAGAGTTACTCACTGCCCCTCCCCCAGACACAGATCCACCACCTACGAGGCTCTTCCACAAACATATTATTAGCTTGTTTAATCCCCATAACAGTTCTGGAGTTGGGGGTTATTATCCCATTTTACTACAGGCAAACTGAATAATGTTATGGTCCCATTATGTACCCATCAGGAGCCTGCTCAGAACGTTCAGTGCCTGGGTGGGAGGGCAGACGAAGCCGTGCTCCTTAAGCCCACCGGGCCAGCCAGGCCCAGAGTAGAGGGAGGACCAAGTGTGGAGGCTGCTGGACGGGAAGAGGAACGATGTCACCAGGAGGCGGGAGGCGGAGGGGAGGTGGGGATGCGCCTCTAGCAAGGGCTCCCGGGAGACAGATAGGGGAGAGAGGAATGGGGATGGGGACGAGAGGTAGGCTGAGAGAGGGCTCTAAAGCCAAGATCTGAGGGAGACCTCCTTGAGTCACCCTGCTCCTTGTATAGATGGGGAAACTAAGGCCCAGGCAGGAACAGAAACTTGCCTGAGGTCACTCAGCCTGCCAGAGGCCAAGCTGGGACCTGTCTCACAGGCTGGGGCTCAACCTCCGCTCTCAGTATGTCTTGAGCTGGTCTGGGGCCTGGTGGGGAGGGAGCCCAGGGTTAGGCTGGGTTCCAGGGTGCACCCAGCCTGGCCTTGGGGAGAAACAATGATCCAGCTTCTCTGGGGCCCCAGCAGCTTGCACTGGGCTGACCAACAGGGGGACTGGGTGAAACTTCCAGCCCCTTGGGCCTCTCTGGGTAGCCAACAGGGAGTGGTGCTGCCCCAGGAGTGAAAGCTTCCAGGCTCCCAGCCACCTCCCAAGGGTCCATCCCAAGGTCCCCGGGCAGGTCGGGGG
The DNA here is from genome assembly GCF_021613505.1 of Equus quagga. Taxonomy (NCBI): domain Eukaryota; kingdom Metazoa; phylum Chordata; class Mammalia; order Perissodactyla; family Equidae; genus Equus; species Equus quagga. Next base: position 2,608,240 of record NW_025796915.1, on the reverse strand, counting down.
GTTGGGGGTACAACAGGGTTCCCAGGGGTGTAAGGGCACTCAGGGCTGAATGTCAGCACTCCTGGGCCCCATCCTGATGCCAGTCCCTCCCCTCAGGGTCCAGTTTCCCCACCTGAGTGCTGGAGAAGATAAGCCCTTTCCCCATCCTTACATGCCCACCAGCTTAGAGAACGTTTTGGAAATGCACCCAGCTCTGTCCAACCTCTGCTCTCTGGAGAAGAGCATGTGTCCTAGGCTGAAGCCCTGCACTGAAATTGCCTTGCAGAGGAGGCTAGACCTAAGGTGGAACTTCTCGGGGTCTCCACACGGTGCCCCTCAGGGGTTCTGGGGGTGTCCTTTTACCGAAATCCCACCCATGGGGCGAGGAGAATGGTCAGACTACTGCGGGGAGAGAGGGAGCGCATGTCTCTGCTGCTCTCTCAGGCCTCCCTTGGCAGAGGAGAGAGAATTTTCCCCAGGGCAGCCAAGGGACGGGGTGGGGGATGAGCCGCTCCAGGACCCAGGAGAGATGCCAGGACAGGGCAGCCGGCCTCCCCAGGTGAGGGCTCCGTGTCACCTGCAGCCTTAAGGGCTTTCCTGCTGGTGAGGCTCCTGTGACCCATCTTCTACACCTGGTGGCAGCAGGAATCACTGCCCTGACCTGTCCTGAGGCCCCTCCTCCCTTTACAGTCCCAGAGGTCCAACTTCTAGAGGCGAAAGTTCCAGGACAGGAGGCAATGGACGATCTGGGGCATTGAGGCTATTGGGAGTCCTCAGGCCAGAAAGACCCCGCCGCCCTGCCTCCCCTGAGGTCTGAATGCCCAGGTGTGCTGTGCCGTGCTGTCGTAAGTCTCACCTTCCCTGGTCCTCAGCACCCAACCTGGCTGTGACCTATAGGGACCGGACCAGATGGTCTCCCAGGGGCCCCTTTCAACATCCCCTCCTCCGGTTCCTGTCAATGTCTCCGTATACCCAAGTCTAGGGTCTTTCTGTGGGGAAGCCCCCTGTAAGGGCCAGTTGCCCCACAGTTAACCCTTCAGTTCTCACAAGCTGACTGGCTCCTCTGCCCAGAGAGCAGACAGGGAGGGGCGGGGGGCAGGGGAGTCACAGCAGGCACCCTGGGGACAGAGGGGCAAGGAAAATGGAGATAGGGACAGGTGGGGGGGCAGCATTCTGGCAGGTCCCTGGTGTGCACTGTCTGGAGGGGCCAGTGACTCAGAGGGACTGACAGAGGGGCATTTCCTCCTGGAGCCGAGACTAGACAGCCCGCCCTGCAGCCTTTGTTCTCCCAGGTGCACTTCCAGGCCAGCGTTTCTGTGAGTCACTGTGACCCCTCCTGCGCCTCACACCGACGGGTGACGGTGACGGTGACGGTGACGCTTCTGAGTCTGGTTCACGACCTGTGCTTTTGATTTTACAGTCTGAGTACCTCACCCTGCCCCATCGACCCCCCAGCCCCCATCTACTGCCATCCCCTCTGGCCTGGACCACAGGAAGAGCTTCTACAAATCTCCCCTTTCTGGAGCTTTCATCACGTTGATGATGTGAAGGCAGGCCTCCTGGGGTCCCCGTCTCCACTCCAGCCACCCCAGCTCTTCCTCAGCTCCTTCCACTCATCTGCTTACCAGTCTTTGCTCCTCTGTTCCCTCTGCCTGGAATTCCCCTCCCACCCCCTACTTTGCCTAGTCATTACCTACTTTTCAGGTTTCAACTCATGTCACCTCCTCTGGGAAGCCTTCCTGGACCTCTCAACTAAGTCAAATCCCCCATTACATGTGCCCTGGCACCATGCACCCATCTCTGTAGCCCTTGTGAGAGCCACATGTACTTCATGAGGTTTAGCTATGTGGTTAGTCGTGAGTGCCTGCCTCTCCCACTAGACCAGAACCAGGTCTGATTGCCCGGCATTGTCTCCGCAGCAGGCGGCACAGTGCCAGGTGCATAGTAGGCCTCAGTAAACATGCACTGAATGGATGGATTCCCAGCCAGCTGATGTCTCACGGTGGGTCTGGAGCCCCTCTCCTCCCACCCCTGCAGGCTCCAGCTCCTCTCTCTCTGTGACCCTTCTCGTCTACGATCTCCAGAGCCTCCCAATGGTTGGGCTCTGTGGTGGGGACAGGGCAGCCTGCTCCCAGATACCAAGATCAAGGCCAGACTCAAGACCCCTGTAAATTCCACAATAAGTGCCAGGGATAGGCTCAGTGACACCAATTGCCCTGACCTAGTGACTCAGATGAACCCAGTCCCCGAGAACCCAGGCCCAGAAAGGAAGACCCCTCCTCCCTGAGTTTGCATCTGGCTCCTGTTTCCACCTAGAACCAGATTCCCAGAGAAGGTCAGGGCTCAGCCCAAGATCACACAGCAAGGCTGCCACAGAGCTGCACTAAGAATCCAGGGCGCCAGCTCCAGCTTAGGGTTCTCCCGGAGCTAAAATAAATGTGGCTATTTTTAGGACTAATTAGCAAGTCGAATATGACTCCTGCTAATAATAATGCCGCCTTTATGCTTTTCAGACTCTGCATCACCCCATTTGCTCCTGCAACATCCAGGTGGGTCAGGAAGTGAAGTAAGAGGTGATCTCATTTAGAAAGGTGTGGTCCAGAAAGAGGAAGTGACTGGTCCTCCATCCTGCCAGCCTCGTTCAGTGATGCTCCCAGAAGGACCCAGTGTCCCAGAGGCTCCCCTCCCGGGCACCTGGCTTGAAGTCTCTCAGGTGGCCTGCTCTCCTCAGAGGGCCCCTTACCCTTCCCACCCAGCTGAAGTCAACCTCCTGCTGCTCCTTGTCCCTGGCAGCCCCCACTACATGCTGGCTGCAGCCCCAAACCTGCCTGAGCCTTGGGTGGCCTTGAGGTCTGGCATCCACTGGTGTTTTTTCCACTGCAAATATCCAGCACATGCCAGGGATAGTTCTGGACACGGAGGCATGGGAAGCCTAGCTGTGTAGCCTGGGTTGCCTCTCAACTAGGGACCCCAGTAAGAATGGAGGACAGCTTTGTCCCAAGAGGGGTTGGGGTCAGGTCCAGAACCTCATCCTGCAGCGCCATCTCCTGCCCACTCCCTCCTCCCCTGCAGAAGTTCCTGGGACATCTGGTGGCACCAGAGAGGGCCGGATGGACGCAGACATGAGATCAGATCCTCAATTGCTTCCTGAGCCCTTCCTGGAGGAGGAGGGCGCTTCCCACCAGGATGCAGCCGGGCCGCTCTGTCAGAGAAATGGGACAGGGCAGGGTGTGACAGAGCCCCTGTTTCTCAGATGGGCAACTGAGGCCTAGGCCAGAGTGCTGTGAGCATCGGGAGCCCCTCACCTCTCGCAAGAGCCGGTGCTGAACCCCCAGGGCCCAGCATGTACTGAGGAGTGTGGTGGGGTAAGATCAAGAGGGTATCTGGGCCACTTCCCAGTCTCGACTCCCAGAACAAGGACCACTTAGGATGGGTCGCTCACCCAGACTCAGGCTGAGGAGCTGCACGGCCGGAGGGCTTCTCAGAAAGGGGGCTCTCTGGGGCTCACGGGCAGCAATCAGGGAAGGCGGCATGGAGACAGGGGCACGGCAGGTGCAAAAGTGTGGAGGAGAGGATGGCCCGGTGATTCCCCTCTCAGACTAATGCCCCTGGCCATGTCCCACCTCAGCCGGGTAGGCTGGCCTGTGGGGGAAGAATCTGGGTGGTTCTCCACAATTTTGGCATGAATGGGCCCCCACATGTGGTAACTGCCCCGAGCACTGCCCCCCATCCCAGAGTCTCTTCACTGACAGGTCAGGCGACTGGTCCCTGTTGGACCAGGAGGGAGACAAGGGCCATCTCAATGGCCATCTCAATGAGGAAGGAGGAGAGGCCTCCCAGGGTGGCCCACAGCTGCCCAGGATGGGACGGGTGGCTCTCCCTCCCTCCTCTACCTGCTGGGATGTGCAGTCCTCACCCGGTCCCGGACCTAGTCCCAAGCAACAGGGAGCCCCTGCCCTAGGAGAGCTGTGTTGGCTGCAGGACAGCAGCCACGCCTGGCAGCGGACAGTGGTGATGCTGACACAGCAAGAACGAGGCCCTGAGTGAACAAAGAGAGATGGAAAGGGGGGTTGTGTCTGCAGGAGTCGTTCCTGAGGTGGCTGCCGGCACCAGGGGCTACGTGGCTGAGGGAGGAGGCACAAGGTCATCTGTCCCCAAGGGTTCAGACCAGCGGGTTCCTGATCACATACTTATCAGCAGGGCTGGTACAGGTCCCTCCTGGCCACAGTTTAAGGCACACTTCAGCCTTCCCAGGAAATCCCTGTCACCCCCCAACCCCCGCAGGGCCCAGGGTCCTCCTCTCCCCACAGCGAAGGTCTCTGAATTGCCTCTCAACGCTGACAGCGGGGTCTGTTCACCGCCCCCATTTCCCCCTTGTCCTCCCCCCACCGCCCCCTCCAGGGTGGGAGGGGGAATGTACAGTAACAAGGGAGCCCAGAAAGGGCCATGCTGAGCCCCAAGACAGGCAGCACCAGTGGAGGAGGGGGGTTAGACACCAATAGCCTTGTGGCAGATGCTGTGCCCCCGTGAGGGAGGAGCAGGGCGGCAGCACAGGTGCGGGAGCCCTGCTGTCAGGCCTGTCACACAGCATCAGGGAAGGAGCTGCTGGGGCCCAGTGAGGGTTAGGAGCCTCGGGGGAGCTGTGGCTTTTCAGCTGAGTGAGCGAGAAACATTGGCTAAAGTAGAGTCGGTGTCCCACTTTCCTGGCATGAACTAGGCAGGGCTCCGCACTGCCCGCAGGGCCCGGGACTGAGTGGTCCTCAGAGCCAGACTAGGCAGGATAAGAGAAGGGTCCTGGAGAGGTGGGGGCAGGTGCCAGCAGACACCCCTCCCGACTCCGGCATGAGGAGAGTGAGGTACACTGGGTAGGAAGGAAGGGGCTGGCTCCGGAGAGGAGCACTGGTGTCCACGGAGACAGAGGGCCAGCTCCCTGGACTGTGAACTCAGCAAGAAACAGGGACCTGCATCACCCCGGTTCAGTGGGGCCCCAGGATGCCTCAAGTGCTGGGACACAAACAGGGCAGGGACATTCATTCCAGGGCCAGGTCCTGGGAGTGCCCTGGAAGGGACATGAACCCCAGACTCCCAGGCTAGACCATCAGCCCCATGAAGCAGGGGGCCAAGTCCTAAATCTCCACTCCTTGTTTCCTTTCAGAGCTGACTCAGTCCTGGCACCTAGCAGCTGACAGTGGGTGTTGTCCGCGGGGGCTGGGGTCCTACGGGAAGGAAGTAGTACTGACTGAGCACCTTTGGTGAGCCAGGCTCTGGAACAAGCTCCCCTAATCCCCAGAACCCTCTGGGAACAGTGTCATGGTTAGCACCCCCGTTTTCCAGGTGAGGAAATGAAGGTTCAGAGAGCTTACAGGCCTTGCCCAAGGTCACACAAGTGGCTTTGAAGCCTCATCTCTGAGCCCAGAATATGTGCTCTTTGCACTCAAGTAGGGGGAGAAGTGTGGTGCATTTGTGGGCAGGATGTTTGTGGGGAGCTGAGGACAAGCAGAGAGCAGGCCTCTGTGCGTCACAACTGAGGAGACAGGTTCAGCCACCATTCATGGATCCTAAGCCCCAGCCAACAGCCCCCTCAGGGGCCAATCTGAGTCCCCAGTGGGGTGCCCTAGGGACTGAGGGGTGTCCTGAAGCAAGCTGTGTGCCAGGTGCCCCTCGGAGCCCTCTCAGGCCCTGAGTGGCCATCGTGAGAGATGGAGGAACTCTCATATGTCCGTGAGAGCCACAGGAAACCCAGGCATCCGGGAAACCAGCGCCCAAGATAGGAGGGGAGATTAGAAATTATCTGGCCACATGAAGCATCTGGCCGGCCATGTGCAGGGAACAGGCCTCTCCCGGCTCACCTCCCTGCCAGAGACCTCACTAGACCCACTCCACAGTGCAGCCTTGGGTGAGTCACCGTGCCTCCCCCAGCCTCAGTTTCCCCACCTGTCAAGTGGGGAGAACAACAGTGTCCTCTCCACGTGGTCTATATGAGGCTCACACCCGGTAGGTAATATCAGGCGTCTGCTCACTCTGTGAAGGGGAGGGGAAGGTGCTATAACAAACGTTAGTTCCTTTTCCCTGACGTTACAAAAGGCTTTCAGAGAAGAGGAAGTAGGTGGATTCCTGAGAAACCTTAGACCAGAGGGGAAAGATCCGCCCGTGGGGAGAGTGTCTCTGATGATTCAGTAGGTGAAGTCCAGGTGTGCCCAGAAAGGGAAGGGGTGGCCAGACGCCAGCAGTCAAAGCCAGCGCCTCTCCCCTGGCCCCACCTCCAGATGTCCATTCCCTCCTGGGACCTCTGGCCCAGGCCCTGGAGAGGGCAGTGAGCACCCGGAGGCCCTCCCAGGCTGGGGGTGGCAGGTAGATGCAGGGCCATCAGGTCATGCTCAGCAAAGACTCCGCAGCACCCGAGCCCGGCTGAGCAGTGAGTGCCCAGTCACCCCTGCCGGGCAGGCTGGTCTCCACACTCAGGCCTCAGCCTCCCTGCCCAGCAGTCCCTCCCATCCTGCTTTTCAGACGCCACAAGTCTTCCCTCCCTCCATGACTTAAGGCCGCCCTCCCGCCCTGCCCTCCCACCTGTCCCACCTCTGTCTGCAGGATTCCCCCACCTGGAAGCCCTTCTGTTGGGGACCCGCTGAGGGGAGCCAGGTTCAGGACTGGGGGCAGGTGAAGCTGGGAGGGGGCCTGCGTGTGCACATTCAGGAAAGGTTTTCAAAAGACGCCCCTGCTTTCATGGGGTTTCCTTTACGGTCTTCTTACCACAGTGGAAACAACCACCATGTTATCTGTAAAAGATGTTGACACTTCCCTCCACTCCTGCCTCTGTCCCTCGCTTCGCTCTGACCACGTTGGCCCTCCCATAACCTCCTTAGCATCCCTCTCCTCCCTCCTCGGGACTCAGGAACCAGAGGGAAGCAGGAGGAGGTCACCTCAGCCATGTCCCAGAGAGGCTCCAGCAAACTTGTTGACATTCGCCTTGTCTGCCTGCCCCCCAACCTCCCCCCACCTCCTGCTGCTGCCTCTTGGCATCAAACCGCTGCTTGAATCTTTCCATCCTACAGGAACCCTCTCTCAGCAGTCCCCTCACCCCCATCTCCAGCCTCTGCCTGCAGCTCTGAAAAGCATCCTCTCCACTCACTGCCTCCATTGCCACCCACCTCTCACCTCCTCTTAACCTCTGAGATCTGACTCCCGCCCCAACACTCCACCAAGGTCACTGGTACCCTCTCAGTTGTTACTCCGTGGCCCCTTCTCTGCCCACATCTGACTCGACTTCTCAGCATTGTTCCACACTGCTGATCTCTCACTCTCTCTGCTTGAATCCTGCGCCGTCTCAGCTCCTGAGACCACACCACACCTCCTCCCACCTCCTGTTAGTCCCTTCTTGGTTCTCCCTCCTCCTTCTCCTCAAATGAGCCCCCACCCAGAGCTCTGTCCTGGGCCTTTTCCTCTCCCTCCCCCTCCCAAGGAGACAGACCTCTCCCACCCCCAGCTTGCCCTCCTCCTGCAGACTCAAGGCACCGGCCCTCCGGCTCCTCCCCTGAACTCCAGACCAGATAATTCCGGTGCCTGCTGGACATCACCTCTAGGATGTCTCTCAGGAACTCACAGCTTGTCATCTCCCGAAAACCTGTCCTCCTGTCTCTCTCTCATTGTTGTCCCAGATGCTGAGACCAAGCACCAGCTTCACTCTCCCTCCTGATCTCATCCAGTCTCAAGACATTAAATGTCTTCTGTGCTGTCGACACCCAGACACCCAAACATGCACCCCGCCATCCCCCGTCCAGACCTCTCCCCAGTTGCCCACTCTGCACTCCACTGATGCCTGAAACATCTCAGATGTCCCAGCTCCTGCTCCTCTGCCTGGAACGCCCTTCCCCCACGTGCCTGCAAGGCTCACTCCCTCACTTTCTTGTCTTCATTCAAATGTCACCTTCTTGGTGAGACTTACCCTGACCAGCCCATTTAAAACCAGAAGCCTCCTTGACAAGGACTGGCAATCCCCTTACCCTTATTTTATTTTTTCCACAGTTCTAACAGACTATGTAATTTACATACCTATTACCAGTAATACGTATTGTCTGTAAAGGCAGTAAAGGCAGAGATATTTGCCTGTTTTGGTGACTGAGTGAGCCCAGTTCCTAAGACAGCCCTAGCACCCAGGGGGCACTCCATC